>NC_084574.2:13622500-13922500 GCF_033978685.3 Nerophis lumbriciformis
TACATACACACATTCGTGTATGTACATACACGCACACACCGTTTTTTTTTTAAAGTACCGTAGTGTACTGGGCAATGACAACAATCGCCCCCTCATTTTATTTTGACTGAATAGTTAGATTACTTCTATTAATGATGAATTGTCAAATTATTTTGTGTAATATAGTCTAATCATTTTAAAAAGTGTTTTTAATTATTAATGAACAACAATCACAAATCCACCTTTTTAAAAAAAAAAAGAAGCAACAAACAAACTTTCAATCTATTTAATGATAACATCTTTTTAAGCTGCAGATGTATTGCAGGGAAATAAAAGGGGAAACGAGACTTAAATACAATGTTAAATTGTACAAAAAGATACTACAGAGCCTTCGCACATTTTAAATCCATTCAGATCCAATGTGGATCACTACACCCAGCCCACATCTCATCTTTGGACCAGTTATTTGGAATCTTTTCACTTAAAAAAAAAATAAAGACACCCAAGTAAGACGTGACAGGGGGTAAGTTGCAGTGTGTGACACGGAGCCAGCATCACACCCCAATGCAAGAAGCAGCTTTCAAACATGTCTATGAATGTTCTCATGCATCCAACTCATTGTCCTCTCAGGGCATTCCATCCATCACAACTTTCAGCTTTAACACATTTACAACACAGCTTTAAAACATTCGAAAAAAATGTTGTTTCTTTTGCTCATATTAGTGTTTAAAACCCACATGCCATCGTGTGGATGAGTTTGTGTGTGAGTGTTTGTGCGTGTGTGTGTGCATTAAGTAGACAGATTAAGACTGTAAGAAGATTAAAATTACAACTGGAGCACTGAACCCAATAACAGAGTATCATTAACCACTCAGATCTGACTGTGTGTGTGTGTGTGTGTGTGTGTGTGTGTGTGTGTGTGTGTGTGTGTGTGTGTGTGACCACCATACTGTATGTACTCCCCCTCACACACTCACACTCACACATGAGCATTAAAATGGAACTAAACTAAAGTGGGCTAAGATGAAAGGTACCAGAGGAGAGCAGCAAACATGTTTGAGTGGCATCATGCTTCCTTCTTGCTCCCCCAAGTGAAGAGTTTGGACATGGGCGACTTCTTCTTTTTGTCTTTTTTTGCATCTGAAAGAAATGGCAATCTCTTTTCAACACTCAAAATTCAACACAATAAAACAATAAATAAGACCTGTTTGTACAAAACCAAAAACCAGTGACATTGACATGCAGTGTAATTTGTAAATAAAAAGAGAATACAATGATTTGCAAATCCTTTTCAACTTATATTCAATTGAATAGACTGCAAAGACAAGATATTTAACGTTCGAACTGGAAAACGTTGTTATTTTTTGCAAATAGTAGCTCGTTTGAAATTTGATGCCTGCAACATGTTTTAAAAAAGCTTTTTGCAAATTAACTTAGAATTTAATGGCAGCAACACATTGCAAAAAAGTTGGCACAGGGGCATTTTTACCACTGTGTTACATGGCCTTTCCTTTTAACAACACTCAGTAAACGTTTGGGAACTGAGGAGACCAATTTTTGAAGCTTTTCAGGTGGAATTATTTCCCATTCTTGCTTGATGTACAGCTTAAATTGTTTAACAGTCTCCATTGTGGTATTTTAGGCTTCATAATGCACCACACATTTTCAATGGGAGACAGGTCTGGACTACAGGCAGGCCAGTCTAGTACCCGCACTCTTTTACTATGAAGCCACACTGTTGTACCACATGGCTTGGCATTGTCTTGCCGAAATAAGCAGGGGCGTCCATAATAACATTGCTTGGATGGCAACATATGTTGCTCCAAAACCTGTATGTACCTTTCAGCATTAATGGCGCCTTCACAGATGTGTAAGTTACCCATGTCTTGGGCACTAATACACCCACATACCATCACAGATGCTGGCTTTTCAACTTCGCGCCTATAACAATGCGGATGGTTCTTTTCCTCTTTGTTCCGGAGGACACGACGTCCACAGTTTCCAAAAACAATTTGAAATGTGGACTCGTCAGACCAGAGAACACTTTTCCACTTTGCATCAGTCCATCTTAGATGAGCTCGGGCCCAGCGAGGCCGGCGGCGCTTCTGGGTGTTGTTGATTAATGGCTTTGGCTTTTCATAGTAGAGTTTTAACTTGCACTTACAGATGTAGCGACAAACTGTAATTACGGACAGTGGTTTTCTGAAGTGTTCCTGAGCCCATGTGGTGATGTCCTTTACACACTGATGTCACTTTTTGATGCAGTACCGCATTCTCCAGATTCTCTGAACCTTTTGATATTACGGAGCGTAGATGGTGAAATCCCTAAATTCCTTGCAATAGCTCATTGAGAAATGTTGTTCTTAAACTGTTCAACAATTTGCTCATGCATTTGTTGACAAAGTGGTGACCCTCGCCCCATCCTTGTTTGTGAATGACTGAGCATTTTACGGAATCTACTTTTATACCCAATCATGGCACCCACCTGTTCCCAATTAGCCTGTTCACCTGTGGGATGTTCCAAATAAGTGTTTGATGAGCATTCCTCATCTTTCTCAGTCTTTTTTCTCCACTTGTGCCAGAGTTTTTGAAACATGTTGCAGGCATCAAATTCCAAATGAGCTAATATTTGCAAAAAATAACAAAGTTTTCCAGTTCGAACGTTAAATATCTTGTCTTTGCAGTCTATTCAATTAAATATAGGTTGAGAAGGATTTGCAAATCATTGTATTCTGTTTTTATTTACCATTTACACAACGTGCCAACTTCACTGGTTTTGGGTTTTGTACAATGGAACCTGGAAATTCAAGCTGTGTTACAATTTGAAAACAAATACATGGGGAGAAACGGTTCCTCTCACTAGCGTAATAGTGGTCTGTGATGGAGGATCGATAGGCCGCCTTTAAAAGGTCTCATGCTATGCAAATGTGACTTTTTAATTAAGTTCTACCAGTAATGTGTCTCTAGAGCCCGTTTATAAGCACTTAATGTGGGAAAATATCATTTCCCTCACTTTAAAGAGAATATGTTGGTTTTCATGACATCATTAAGGAAAAAATGTTTTCCTCAGGACAGGATACATAACAGCTCAAGAGTAGTACGAATCATTAATTATAAATCAAATATTTTCATAGCTGGAGCATTTAAAAAACTGCTTACGGACTTCTAAATATGTTTTTCAACTTTATGAGAGCCCTCTAGACATGAAATACCCTTTAGTCACCTTCATATTAACAGGCATGTGATTTTTCCGTCTAAAGTCGGAATTCCGTCTTTTTTAATCTCGGGAAAAAAAATATATATATCTCCCGTTTTCCCGTTTTTTTTCCGACCCTAAATCAAGATTCGAGACGTAGTTTATATTACGCCGTAGTTGATTGGTCGATATGTTCCTTGTGACCAATCAGGACATCTGTTATGAATGATGACGTTAATAACGTCATCATTCATAATGGTTATTACCGCCATTTTCCATATGTAAACGATGTCGGTTCTCGAGAGAACGCTTTACGAGTAAAAGAAATTGATAAACATGTAAAAAATAAGTTTCGATGGGACTGGATGGAAAGGGAAATCACTGATACTGTTGGGAAGAAGGAAGTTACGACTTTGTTCGGTGATTTTATTCGGAAAATCGATCGTCCCGGAAAGGTTTTGTGCACGTGGTGTCATGATAATATTGACTATGGATCACGAGGTTTCAAGGCTTTGGAAGTACATGCGAAACGCCAAAAACATATGAAACAACCTGAAGCAAGGAAAACGAACTATTCACTAGCTGGTACTTTTGGATGTCAACCGAAAGTGAGCAAACCTTACGGACTTCATCCTTTGTTTACATCGACAACTGCCGTAGACATGGAGAGGAAAGATCCACCCAAACAACCCACTTCAGTTGCAGACAGGGTTGTTAATAATGAGGTAAGCTAAAAAATATTTGCTTGCGAAATACGCATGTTTGTTTTAAATATTAACCAATTATTGCTTTGCGAAATATAAATGGGTTTTTCTAAAAATAAAAAGCCACGTGAAAATATATTATGAAAGTACAGAAATTCAAAGAGTTGCATTATTGATTCCAGTTAACGATTTATTTGAAATAAATTTGCATATACCGTAATACTATTTTGTAATATTAAGCTAATGTGTGAAGTGAACTGAAGTAATGTGGTAATACTGTAAATAAACTGTGGATAATAACACTGGTCAATGTGACACCTGTGGATGTGAAATGAACACAAGATGTAAATATTAGTGACTAAATACTGTTGGGACTGAACCATATACAGTGATTCATTAGGATAATTGGGTTATGTATGTTCTATTAATGATGTTTTCATGTCTTTAAACACTAAAATATGTTCTTCAAATGGTGCTGTCTTTGTTAATTTTAGCATGTTAAATTGGTGAAAAACCAGGAGCTTCGGGGGGCGTCGCCCCCCTTGTCCCCCCACCCCAGGGCCTGGACCTTCGTCACCCAGACCCCCGGAAATGTTTTCAGTCTTTTTCATTGTGGTCAAATCACATGCCTGTATTAATACAATGTGGTAAAGAATGCCTGAAGCTCAGCCAATCAGTGGCCACGATACTAAACAGTGCCTTCTGATTGGTTTGGACTCTAGTGGCTAAAACGTTTGTAGTATTGATATTTTTAGTTTATTTAGCCATTGTTGTGCTTGAAAATGCTTAATCTGGGACCGACAAATTGTAGAATACGCTTAAAAAAATATAAATGAAGTGATGTGGCGAGGGATGACTGTAAATGTGTAAGCACATCACTAATTTTGCTAACATTTGTGTCCTGTACCACTCCTTCATGATAGTGTGTTATAACACATACAACAACATATCACATTATTGTAATACCCCTGAGACTTTGTGAACATTGTTGAAAAATACGACATCATTGGACCTTTTGTCACAATGACGTGCTGTTGCTAACGAGGCAGTTTAGAAAATGTGGAGTTACTTACTGAGATTCATCATCAACTTGTCCAGCTCCTGGTCCTCCTCTTCCTCTCTGCAGGAGGTACAGGGAATATACGCATTAAAGGAAATAATACAAAGATACATTTTGGTTTTTGGGAGATGGTTTGTAAATGTGACAGTTGGAGCAGTTTTCCTAGGGATGAGCAACTTTGACTGTGTTGTGTTTGAGATCATTCAAAATATTGTTTCAATTTGATCTGACCGAAAATGAATAAAAGGAAATATTTCTCTTCCTCATTCCTGAAATTTCAAAACATAGTTTGGAAATTTGGTGAGGTGGAGCACGTTTTTGGTTTTATGCCTTAGCTATCACTCTCAGTCCTTCTAAAATTACCTTTTTTGCACTTCAAAAAGTCAGTGTTCAAAAACAATTAAAAAAAAAAAATAGAGGTATTTTACTAGAACTAAGCAAAATTATCTGCCTTATAGAACAAGAAAAATCAGCTTGTCAAGACTTCCCAAAACAAGTAAAATTAGCTAACCTCAATGAACCCAAAAATACCTTAAAATAAGTATATTCTCACTAATAACAAGTCCACTTTTCTTGGTAAAAAAAAAAAAAGAGACCTTTTTGCTCAATATGTTGAAAAATATTCTTAAATTAAGTAAATGCTAGTGCCATTATCTTGACATAATGATATGCGCTTGGCATCATGATTGAAATGATTACTTTAAAAAAGTAGTTTTATACTTGTGAGTGTTGATGACACAGCTTTGCAACTGTTGATATTCTAGTTTCTAGCATGTTTTACTCAATATAGCTCATCAAATCTCAGCAACAAGCTGTAATATCTTACTGAGATCATTGAGGACCAAAACACTTAAAACAAATAAAACACTAACATAAAATCTGCTTAGTGAGAAGAATGATCATATCAGATGGAAAATAAGCAAATATTATTATTTGAGATATTTAATCTTACTTAGATTTCAGTTTTTGCTGTGTGACCTTTGGCATTATCTACTTTGGCCATCTTGTGTCCAATTGTTTTCAAAATGAACAATATTTTCATTTAGACAATGCACCATATTCTCAGACATTTTTAAGAATAACAGTTTAAATATCTGACAGAAGGTCCGCCTTTCTCACCGCTTCTTCACATTCTTTATCAGATATTAAGCACTATAAAACCCTAAGTTTGCATAAAATTGCTTTGAAAGTTTTGTTTGAATATTCTTCTTGAATCAATTACACTGCAAAAACTGAAATCTAAGTAAGATTAAATATCTCAAATAAGGGTGATATTTGCTTATTTTCTGTCTGATAAGATAATTCTTCTCACTAAGCAGATTTTATGTTAGAGTGTTTTACTTGTTTTAAGGGTTTTGGTCCTAAATGATCTCAGTAAGATATTATAGCTTGTTGCTGAGATTTTATGAGCTATATTGAGTAAACCTTGCTTGAAACTGTTGCAAAGCTGTGTCATTAACACTAACAAGTATAAAACTGCTTTTTTAAAGTAATAATTTCTTACTTCAAGCATGAAAAAAAAAAATCATGATGCCGAGCGCATATCATTATGTCAAGATAATGGCACTAGCATTTACTTAATTTAAGAATATTTTTCAACATATTGAGCAAAAAGGTCTCTTTTTTTCTACCAAGAAAAGTGCACTTGTTATTAGTGAGAATATACTTATTTTAAGGTATTTTTGGGTTCATTCAGGTTAGCTTATTTTACTTGTTTTGGAAAGTCTTGACAAGCCAAATGTTCTTGTTCTACTGGCAGATAATTTTGCTTAATTCAAATAAAATACCCCTCATTTTTGTAATATTTGTTCTTGTTTTTGAACACTGACTTTTTGCTGTGTACCTTTTTTGACCTTCGGCATTATCTACTTTGGCCATCTTGTGTCCAATATTTTTCAAAATTTTCATTTAGACAATGCACTATATTCTCAGATATTTTTAAGAATAACAGTTTAAATATATGACAGAAGGTCCGCTTTTCTCACCGCTTCTTCACATTCTTTATCAGATATAAAGCACTAAAAAAAAAACCTAAGTTTGCATAAAATTGCTTTGAAAGTTAGAATATTCTTCTTGAATCGATCGCAACTGGACTGCTGAAAATGCCTTTAAACAGGGGTTCTTAACATGTTTTTTGGGTTGTTTTTTTTTACCTCGGGGCCCAACTTTGCTACTAGAGAAGGGCCCGGAACTCACTCAAATATTAACACCGAATTAGTAATCTTACTCCTAATTTTAAAAAGGTATTCAATAAGTATATCTAACCTACTTACAGTTTCCAACTTTGTCAAATGATAAGAAACAATGTGTAATTCACAAATATTATTTATTTAACACATCAACTTTAGGCTTAGTTCATTTTGATTGGAAAAATTAGTACTAACCAAAAATACTGCATACGAAGCGACTCAAATAACTACTAACCAATACATTACATACAATTATGTTCTGCTAAAATAAACTAAAGTAATACTGAATATGTTTTTGATTGATTGATTGAGACTTGTATTAGTAGATTGCACAGTACAATACATATTCCGTACAATTGACAACTAAATGGTAACACCCCAATAAGTTTTTCAACTTGTTTAAGTCGGGGTACACGTTAATCAATTTGTGGTTTCATAACTAAACTGTCAATAAAATTAAAGCGCAAATGAAAATACAGCTTCACCACTTTAGTCATAATTTTTGCGCTTAAGAAACTTCTGTATGACTTTAGCGCCAGACTTCTTTCGTTTGTGTGATACTGTCATTACTGCCACAAATGGTGGAAAAGTGTATTACAAGTGAGTGCCAATGCGGCCCATACAGACCACAACTGAGAAACAGATATTTTTTGGCAGACCTCTAGGCTTTGCCAACAATGGCAAAGCCGTGGATAAAAAGAGTATGGCCAACTAAACCACAGGCGCCATGTTGGGGACCTTGAACGTGTGCATGTGACGCATGCAATTGAGTCGCTCTGACGTTAGTTTTCCTGATAAAATAAACCAAACTAATACGTTTAATTATAGCTCTAAACATACTCCAGCTCATAAACTTACAATAAATCATGTTTTTTTTCCCCCCCGTCAAAGTATAATTTTAGGGCAATTTTGCGGCTTTATTTGATGCACTCCGCCGCTAATTCATGCAGCTGGCTCTATAACACGCTCTTGCAGGCGCAAGAAAATACAGACCAACCAAAAAATAAAATTAAAAAAAGTTTTACCCTCATTTTTCCCAAATCCTCACTAGCTTTGGACCAACAATTATGGAGCAATACAGACTTTTGTGTGAGGTATGTCAACTTTGGGGGCTGCCTCCAATGTATCGTTTGTAATCACCGCACTATTACTCTTGCTTTTTTGAATATTATACATAGGTTTTTCTTATTTTTTTGTGATAGAGTGATTGGAGCACATTCATGGAGTTTGGTTCTTTTATGAATTTATTATGGGTCTACTGAAAATGTGACCAAATCTGCTGGGTCAAAAGTATACATACAGCAATGTTAATATTTGGTTACATGTCCCTTGGCAAGTTTCACTGCAATAAGGCACTTTTGGTAGCCATCCACAAGCTTCCAGTTAAATTTTTGACCACTCCTCTTGACAAAATTGGTGCGGTTCAGCTAAATTTGTTGGTTTTCTGACATGGACTTGTTTCTTCAGCATTGTCCACACGTTTAAGTTAGGACTTTGGGAAGGCCATTCTAAAACATTAATTCTAGCGTGATTTAGCCATTCCTTTACTACTTTTGACATGTGTTTGGGGTCATTGTCCTGTTGGAACACCCAACTGCACCCAAGATCCAACCTCCAGGCTGATGATTTTATGTTGTCCTGAATAATTTGAGGTAATCCTCCTTTTTCATTGTCCCATTTAAAGCACCAGTTCCATTGGCAGCAAAACAGGCCCAGAGCATAATACTACCACCACCATGCTTGACGGTAGGAGTGGTGTTCCTGGGATTAAAGGCCTCACATTTTCTCCTCCAAACATATTGCTGGGTATTGTGGCCACACAGTTAAATTTGTGTTTCATCTGACATCACATGGACAAAGATAAGACCTTCTGGAGAAAAGTTCTGTGGTCACGCGCACACAACAAATATTTTTCCACCATACAGCACCCAGCCTGATTAAAACGGAACTGTAATATTTTTTGTGGGGTTCTTATCCTTTTTTTGGCTGATAAGTACCGATCAGCGTGGATTTATGTCGATTTATTTTCAACAACTCCTACGTAAACAACTTAGCAATCCCAGTCCTTCAACAATCACTGTTTCTTCGCACTCAAAGTATATATATCTGTAGTAAAATATGACAGCAGCAACAATCCTTTTGCACAAAATGATAAACAGACACGTCAGTTTGTTAAAAGGATTAACTACAACGAGCTTTAGCTAACAAACTGAAAAACAATATAACCTTGGATATTAGGAGTACGTGAACCACTCCTACCTTCTTTAATTCCCTGACGACGTCCTTAAAGTTTTGTAATCCGTCAAAAATATCATGCAGCGAAAATGCGTCAAACACGTCGAAGTGTGGAGAGTGTTGAAGTGTCTTAAGTGAATTATATTTATATAGCGCTTTTCTCTAGTGACTCAAAGCGCTTTACATAGTGAAAACCCAATATCTGTTACATTTAAACCAGTGTGGGTGGCACTGGGAGCAGGTGGGTAAAGTGTCTTGCCCAAGGACACAACGGCAGTGACTATGATGGCGGAAGCGGGGATCGAACCTGGAACCCTCAAGTTGCTGGCACGGCCACTCTACCAACCGAGCTTAACCGCCCCGAGTGTTGTGCATTTTACCCATAATGCTTGGTTATGGTTACAATATTGAATTGTGTAAGGTGATTGGACATTTTTTTAAATGTCCACATAGTTCTGTGGGCAAGTTGTGTGTTTTGTACCACATATATGAACTTTTTGTGGTTTTTTTGTTGTTGTTTTATTTTAAATTAATCAGTCCAAGGGTGGGGAAAGGTAGTATGAATGGCACTTATATTATGCTTCGATGTACACTTTTAACATTGTAATGTCCATTGATGGGTTCTACATGTAAAGCGACTTTGGGTACTTAGAAAAGCGCTATATAAATCCCAGTTATTAGTCCAACTACTCATAATCAATGCAATGGCTAACAATACTGGTGTACACCATTAGATGGCAGCACATTGCAGTCAGTCAAAGTTATTGCCATCTTATTGTAAGATGGGGATCCAGCCCGTGGGCCGTCATTTGGACATCCGTGGTTTAAGGCGAAGGAAGCAAACAAGCCAAATGGTTGACAAGAGTTTCGGTTGCTCACAGAGCTGACTCTCTGGAAAACACTGCTCCTATTGTTTAATCAGATAATTGCACCTGCCGCACTAAGAGGATCAAGACTGCGTAGAAGTAAAATCCTTGCTAGTATGCCAACACACCTGAGCCTGTCTTCATCCAGCCCTTCTACGATAGCATTGCGGTCATTGACGATCTCCATCAGTTTGCTCATCAGCTGTTCTTCTCGCTTGCGGTCCCACGCCGTCTTCAGATGTTCTGCGGGCCATGAGACATGTTAAGTCTCTTCAGCCGTCATATTTGAGGGAAATTGTCCTCACCTGGTTTGTCAATCAGCTTCCTGAGATCCTGTTCAACACTAGGCTGCTCCTCCTCCAAGTCCTGGGTCTTCCCTCTATATGCATACACATAAAGTGACAAAGTGTATGCTTTAATAAAAATATTCTGTAAGGAAACAGTGCTTGAGGGGTTTGTCTAGGGCAGTGTTTTTCAACTTTTTTTGAGCCAAGGCACATTTTTTCCTTTGAAAAAATCCGGAGGCACACCACCAGCAGAAATTGTTAAAAAACGAAACTCAGTTGACAGTAAAAAGTCATTGTCGCAATTGTTGGATATGACCTTAAACCATAACCAAGCATGCATGACTATAGCTCTTGTCTCAAAGTAGGTGTACTGTAACGACCTGTCACATCACGCCCTGACTTATTTTGAGTTTTTTGCTGTTTTCCTGTGTGTAGTGTTTTAGTTCTTGTCTAGTGCTCCTATTTTGGTGGCTTTTTCCCTTTTTCTGGTATTTTTCTGTAGCAGTTTCGTGTCTTCCTTTGAGCGATATTTCCCGCATCTACTTTGTTTTAGCAATCAAGAATATTTCAGTTGTTTTTAATCCTTCTTTGTGGGGACATTGTTGATTGTCACGTGATGTACGGATGTACATTGTGGACGCCTCTTTGATCCACAGTAAGTCTTTGCTGTCGTCCAGCGTTCTGTTTTTGTTTACTTTGCAGCCAGTTCAGTTTTAGTTTCGTTCTGCATAGCCTTCCCCATTCTTCAATGCCTTATCTTAAGGACCCTCACTTTTTGTTTATTTTTGGTTTAAGCATTAGACACCTTTTTACCTGCACGCTGCCTCCCACTGTTTCCAACATCTACAAAGCAATTAGCTACTGGCTGCCACCTACTGATATGGAAGAGTATTACACGGTTACTGTGCCGAGCTCTCGACAGCACGACACTCAAAAAATATCTTTAACCCAAATAGATGAAATTAGATCATCTCCCACGGCACACCAGACTGTATCTCACGGCACACTAGTGTGCCGCGGCACAGTGGTTGAAAAACACTGGTCTAGGGCCCCCATGTGATCAATAAGGTTTACCGCATCCATAATATTTCAATCTGCAATATACTTCTCTCACTGATTTAATTCTAATTGTCTTGTACAAAATACACTAAATTGTCCCAATGATAATGTGGTCATATTTGGTGAACATGTACAGTCGTGGTCAAAAGTTTACATACACTTGTAAAGAACATAATGTCGTGGCTGTCTTAAGTTTCCAATAATTTCTACAACTCTTGTTTTTTTGTGATAGAGTGATTGGAGCACATACTTGTTGGTTACAAAAAATATTCATAAAGTTTGATTCTTTTATGAATTTATTATGGGTCTACTGAACATGTGACCAAATCTTCTGGGTCAAAAGTATACATACAGCAATGTTAATATTTGGTTACATGTCCCTTGGCAAGTTTCACTGCAATAAGGCGCTTTTGGTAGCCATCCACAAGCTTCCAGTTGAAATTTTGACAACTCCGCTTGACAAAATTGGTGCAGTTCAGCTAAATTTGTTGGTTTTCTGACATCAATCAATCAATCAATGTTTATTTATACAGCCCTAAATCACAAAAGTCTCAAAGGGCTGTACAAGCCACAACGACATCCTCGGTACAGAGCCCACATAAGGGACGTCGATGTGAATGACTATGAGAAACCGCATATGTGGGTAACCCCCCCTCTCTAGGGGAGACCGAAAGCAATGGATGTCGAGTGACATAATATTGCGAAAGAACAGTCCTTAGTGGATCTAACATAGTAGTGAGAGTTCAGTCCATAGTAGGGCCAGCAGGAGACCATCCCGAGCGGAGACGGGTCAGCAGCACAGAGATGTCCCCAACCGATGCATGGGCTTGTTTCTTCAGCATTGTGTACACGTTTAAAGTCAGGACTTTGGGAAGGCCATTCTAAAACCTTCATTCTAGCCTGATTTAGTCATTCCTTTACCACGTTTGACGTGTGTTTGGGGTCATTGTCCTGTTGGAACACCCAACTGCGCCCAAGACCCAACCTCCGGGCTGATGATTTTAGGTTGTCCTGAAGAATTTGGAGGTAATCCTCCTTTTTCATTATCCCATTTACTCTCTGTAAAGCACCAGTTCCATTGGCAGCAAAACAGGCCCAGAGCATAATACTACCACCACCATGCTTGACGGTTGGAATGGTGTTCCTGGGATTAAAGGCCTCACCTTTTCTCCTCCAAATATATTGCTGGGTATTGTGGCCAAACCACTCAATTTTTGTTTCATCTGACCACAGAACTTTCCTCCAGAAGGTATTATCTTTGTCCATGTGATGTCCTAAAATCCTCAGCCCACAGGTTGGGTCTTGGGCGCAGTTGGGTGTTCCAACTGGACAATGACCCAAAACACACGTCTAAAGTGGTGAAGGAATGGCTAAATCAGGCTAGAATGAAGGTTTTAGAATGGCCTTCCCAAAGTCCTGACTTAAACGTGTGGACAAAGCTGAAGAAACAAGTCCATGTCAGAACACACCAACAAATTTAGCTGAACTGCACCAAATTTTGTCAAGAGGAGTGGTCAAAAATTCAACCAGAAGCTTGCCAGAAGCTTGTGGATGGCTGCCAAAAGCGCCTTATTGCAGTGAAACTTGCCAAGGGACATGTAACCAAATATAAACATTGCTGTATGTATACTTTTGACCCAGCAGATTTGGTCACATTTTCAGTAGACCCATAATAAATTCATAAAAGAACCAAACTTCATAAATTATTTTTGTGACAAACAAGTATGTGCTCCAATCACTCTATCACAAAAAAATAAGAGTTGTAGAAATGATTGGAAACTCAAGACAGCCATGACATTATGTTCTTTACAAGTGTATGTAAACTTTTGACCACGACTGAATGTGTGGTATTTTTGCTGATGTACAAATAATAAATGCATGGACCGATTCTTCACTCCAGTATGTGTGTTAGTCTCTGCCATGTCCCATGCTGGGTGATGGCAGCCAGCGGGACACTGAGAACCTTCTGGTCCAAAGTCTGTTTGACTAATCGCTCAACGTCTAGAGCGCCTGGCATGTACTCACATGTAGACAAGCTCGGACTCGCGTCGCATGGCCAACTGCTTGTTTCTGATCAGGCCGAACCACTCCACCATCAGCTCGTCCATAAGAGAGTCATCCTCCCCCTCTGACACACAAAGAGAAGTGCGGTTAGTCACACCTGTGCATCATGATGGGACGACATCATGTATACATACTAGGATTGTCCCGATACCGGTACCAAAATGTAGTGTGATACTTTTCAAAATAAAGGGGGCCACAAAAAATATCATTATTGGCTTTATTTTGATCTTCTGTTACATTATATATATGTTTCTTATTGCAATTAAAGAACAATGCTGACATTAAAGATTAAGTGGGAGAGTTTAGGTGTTATGATTTATGTAAGGGAAAACAATAAAAGTGAACAAATAACCCCTCCAGTAGATAATCTTGAGTGTGCTGGAATTAAGATCACATTGTCCCCAGAAATGTCTTTCAAGGTCATTGTAGCATACCAACCGCCTACAGCTAAAATCATGTTTTCTCAGTTTATTTTCAGACATCCTCAATCAGCACAGTATGAAATAATTGATCGTTATGGGGGACTTTAATCTGGACTGGCTAAATAAGTCATGCAGAAAGAAACATAAGGATATTATAAACAGCCTCAACATGACACAAATGATAAGCAGTCCTACTAAAATAATACACTCCTCCTGAACCTTACTAGATTTGGTCTTTACTAATAAAGCTGATCGCATAGAAAAAACTACAACTCACTAACAGGCTTATCAGACCATAACATCACACTGATAACACGGACCTTGTCAAGATTTAGGCATCCTAACCAAAAGAGTACACAAAAGTGTTTGCCCTGTATCCCTAAAAAAGACCAACTCTTACTAGAGAATGAACTTAAAAATGTCCCATGCAGTGACAAAAATTAGATAAGCGCCGAACATGACTGTCATTGCCTAATGATAAAAGTCAGAGATTATCTGTAAATACATTAAAACACAATCTACAAACCCCGTTTCCATATGAGTTGGGAAATTGTGTTAGATGTAAATATAAATGGAATACAATGATTTGCAAGTCATTTTCAACCCATATTCAATTGAATGCACTACAAAGATAACATATTTGATGTTCAAACTCATAAACTTTTTTTTTTTTGCAAATAAAAATTAACTTAGAATTTCATGGCTGCAACACGTGCCAAAGTAGTTGGGAAAGGGCATGTTCACCACTGTGTTACATGGCCTTTCCTTTTAACAACACTCAGTAAAGGTTTGGGAACTGAGGAGACACATTTTTTAAGCATCTCAGGTTCTTTCCCATTCTTGCTTGATGTACAGCTTAAGTTGTTCAACAGTCTGGGGGTCTCCGTTGTGGTATTTTAGGCTTCATAATGCGTCAATGGGAGACAGGTCTGGACTACAGGCAGGCCAGTCTAGTACCCGCACTCTTTTACTATGAAGCCACGTTGATGTAACACGTGGCTTGGCATTGTCTTGCTGAAATAAGCAGGGGCGTCCATGCTAACGTTGCTTGGATGGCAACATATGTTGCTCCAAAACCTGTATGTACCTTTCAGCATTAATGGTGCCTTCACAGATGTGTAAGTTACCCATGTCTTGGGCACTAATACACCCCCATATCATCACAGATGCTGGCTTTTCAACTTTGCGCCTATAACAATCCGGATGGTTCTTTTCCTCTTTGGTCCGGAGGACACGACATCCACAGTTTCCAAAAACAATTTGAAATGTGGACTCGTCAGACCACAGAACACTTTTCCACTTTGTATCAGTCCATCTTAGATGAGCTCAGGCCCAGCGAAGCCGACGCCGTTTCTGGGTGTTGTTGATAAACGGGTTTCGCCTTGCATAGGAGAGTTCTAACTTGCACTTACAGATGTAGCGACCGACTGTAGTTACTGACAGTGGGTTTCGGAAGTGTTCCTGAGCCCATGTGGTGATATCCTTTACACACTGATGTCGCTTGTTGATGCAGTACAGCCTGAGGGATCGAAGGTCACGCGCTTAGCTGCATACGTGCAGTGATTTCTCCTGATTCTCTGAACCCTTTGATGATATTACGGACCGTAGATGGTAAAATCCCTAAATTCCTTGCAATAGCTGGTTGAGAAAGGTTTTTCTTAAACTGTTCAACAATTTGCTCACGCATTTGTTGACAAAGTGGTGACCCTCGCCCCATCCTTGTTTGTGAATGACTGAGCATTTCATGGAATCTACTTTTATACCCAATCATGGCACCCACCTGTTCCTAATTTGCCTGTTCACCTGTGGGATGTTCCAAATAAGTGTTTGATGAGCATTCCTCAACTTTATCAGTATTTATTGCCACCTTTCCCAACTTCTTTGCCACGTGTTGCTGGCATCAAATTCTAAAGTTAATGATTATTTGCAAACAAAAAAAAGTTTATCAGTTTGAACATCAAATATGTTGTCTTTGTAGCATATTCAACTGAACATGGGTTGAAAATGATTTGCAAATCATTGTATTCCATTTATATTTACATCTAACACCATTTCCCAACTCATATGGAAACGAGGTTTGTAGAAAGAAAAGTGCTTAAATAAAAAATACCTTGGATTAGTGAAACAATTTGGACTCAAATGAAGAGTCGGGATTCAGCCTTTAAAAGAGCTACTAAAACAGGTTTAAATGTTTCTAAAGTTTGAGGAACAACGTCACAATGCTGCTCCAGAAGGCCAGGGCTGACTTTCACTTAGAATTAATCGAAGCTGCAAAATAGAACTTTAGACCGTTATGCAAACTCACCGAAAGAGGACAAACATGGAACAACACTATAACATTAAATATGGCACTACTGTTACAGACAGTCTGGACATAGGTAATCATTTTAATGAAAATGTCATCCAGTCTGTAATAGCCCTTGAGAACTTCTCTTAAAATCAGTGCAAATAATTGGCAACTAACCAATTACAATTTTACAACACAATTAACAAATAAAACAAAGGTAAACAAAATCCTCTCCACATTATCAAGCTCACGGTCTATAGATGTACACGGTTCGGACAACCTCTTCCTAAAAAACGCACAAAGATAGTCTCACTGTTCCAATAACAACATTGATAAATCAATCAATAACTGAAAACACCTTCCCTACCACATTAAAAACAACCACTGTTATTCCAATCCATAAAGCAGGAAATAAAAAAGACAACCACTACAGACAAATTAGCCTTCTCCCCGTTATATACAAACAATAGAAAAAGTGGCCGGTAAATTTTTTTACAAAACATGACGTGATACAATGCACATTAATATAAAATATAAATGTGACAGATTGTAGCCAAAGGCTGATTTCCATCTGCAGTCTCATTGGGAAGAAACAAGCCCAGGGCTCCCACTAATTCAGCGTTATAGTGAGTTGTATTGGTCATGCACTTATTTTTGCTGTAGTTATCTGGCACAAGTGGAAAGCCGGTCCCTGACAATAATGTCTACACTAAACCGGTCCGTGGTGCAGAAAAGGTTGGGGACCACTGTTTTAAAGCACCGCTTGTAGAGCGTCACTTTATTGTTTATAGCTTCACCTTTAGCGTTAGTTTTAAAGCCAAAAGATGTCCATTCCCTCTTCGGCCTTTGCACTGTTTCTGCATGTCGGTGCTCTGTGTGTATTTGTTAACAGTTGACTAGACTCGAATTACCAGCGATGTCACCACAGCGCGCCATTACGTCCATTAAAAAAAGAAACTGTATTTTTTTTAAAGATAGTATAGTACCTTTCTTAATTCATTTAGTACTGTGGTACTTTATTAGTACCGCTATACTGTACAACCCCGATATATACAGTCAATAGTGTGCGTGTTAGTCACCGTCTTCACTGTGGCGTAGCTTCGTCTCCAGCACCACCCCTCTCTTCTCCAACTGGTTGATGTTATCTTCGATCTCCTGCAGCTCCTTCAGGATGGCCTCTTTGGGGATGAAGTTTGGCTTTGTCTGCAGATGGAGCAGAAGACATAGAATGTGAACAGGGTTTGTATAGGTATCAGCAAATCTAATAGAATGCTTTTTAATGCCACTTAACAAGATTTAATGCTCATGTCTTACCGCATATGGTTATTTTATATAGTCAAATACTTACAATTGTGTGTTTACACACAATTGTAAGTATTTGACAATGATAATCTTGAATGATTGAAACGTTTACATGAAATGTTACTATCGAGTGAATTAGAAATGGTTCGCAAGACTGTTTCATTCGAGAATTTTTTAAATGTATTTATTTTTCTGTAGTGGTTGCAGCAACTTACAGTCGTGGTGGTGACAGCAGAAATGGCTTTGTTGGTCATGCTAAATAAATGTGTTGGTATTGAGCACTGTATAACGGATAAACCACAGAAACCTTAACTATATATATATATATACCGTATTTTTCGGAGTATAAGTCGCACCGGAGTATAAGTCGCACCTGCCAAAAATGCATAATAAAAAGAAAAAAAACATATATAAATCGCACTGGAGCCCGACCAAACTATGAAAAAAACTGTGACTTATAGTCCGAAAAATACGGTATATATATATACACACACACACACACACACACACACACACACACACTGTGAAAATCTGCTGTACAGTATGTGTGCTTGGGTCCTTTTTTAAAAACTTTAATACAAAACCTCACAGTAATGTCTGATTGAAAGCTAAAAACGTTATGACAGACCGCCTTAAAAAACGGAATGGAATTTTAATTTTTTTACTGAATGAGACACCCAGAATGTACATGAAAATAAATATATGTGGGATTGACAATATTAACTATGAAGGATTAAAACACTGAATATTGACAACATATGAACGTCACACACCCTCTCGATCGACATATTTTACAATCACATGAAACGCAACAAAAATGCAACAAACAGCGAAATATGCAAAGGGTAAAAAAAAACCCACCTACAATCTGATATACAGTATCTGATACATCACTAAGCTTTAGAACTTTGTTGTAAAATACCGCGTCTGTCCCTGACACCCGTATTCCAGGCTGGTCGCTCTGGAAACACTCTGTGGAAACGCTCCCCACCCACACTGCTTGGTGCCTCGTCTGAGCTGCTGTGACTTACATTACCATAGTAACTAATTAGATTACCATAGAAACTAGTATATCATGCAAAAGCACAGATTCCAACCATTGAAATACTTTGTATAGTTCAAGACTTACAGTCATTTGAAAACATCACTGAAGATCACAATGGCGGCTACAGTTTCCATTAATAAAGATCTAAAAAAAATGATTTGGGAATGTCCGGCGGGCCAGATTGAAAAGCTTAACGGGCCGCATGCGGCCCCCGGGCCTTAATTTGCCGAGGACTGGACTATAGGCACAGTCCTACAATCGTATTATTTATTGATGCCTCTCGACACTGTTTTTAATGCTTTCTAATGCCATTGAAGGCCTTAATTTTCGCAAAATCTATTTAATGACGTTTAATGCTTTTTAATGCCCCACGGAAAACCTGTGAAAAGGAAACAAGACAACCACACAGTATCTCTGAAAAGGGTTTTTACAGAATGTCCTAAAAACAGCAGAGCACTCCTGCCATACAGATGATCTTTGACTTATATAAAAAATATACTGTACCTTTAAGAAGTTTGACTCTGATGGTGTTGTTGTGGGCTTCCTTTCGTCGTTACGGAAGCCTGAGAACGACAACAGAGAGAAAAAAGTGATTATGAATACTAAAAAAAGGCAAAAATAATGCATTTCTAGCTGAATAACCTCAATATACAGCTTGTTCTTTCGACTGTGAAAGTGTAACGAATACCTTGTGATGACGGCACGGTGACAGAGATGCCGGTAGGTTTAGGGGGATCCACCAATGGTTTTAAAGACACTTGGGTTGACGGCGAGTTTGCAGTTTTGTCCGGCTGCAGTCTCGCAGAGGACTGGGATGAGTCAGCAGCTCTGTATCAACAGACAGAAAGACAACTTCCTAAAGGGGAACTTCACTTTTTGGGGAATTTTGCCTATCATTCACAATCATTATAAGAAACAAGAACACATATGTGTTTGTTTTTTTTAATTAGGATTTTAAACATGATAAAAAAAAATCCTTGGAAGATGCAGCTAATGAGAGTCACCGTTGTAGCCTTCAAAGCCCTCATCAATGTTTTATATATACACTGCAAGTCTCTATATAATGTAGTAACAGACATGTTCATAACAATATGTAATGTGTTCAATATTTACCCTGATTTCATAATTTCCGGGACTGACTTCTTCCGCGCATTGATTTCTGATTCCATAGCAGCACACGTACAACTTCCAGTGTGTTCCTACTTACGGATACAAAACGCTTGTGTGTCTTCTAATCATGGCAGACTAAGTAACAAACAAAGAAGACGACTATTTTTGGACAAATCATAATTTACAACCATATTACAACCATTCTTGTCTTGTAATGATTGTGAACGATAGGCAAAATAAATAAAAAAGTGAGGTTTCCCTTTAGACTTTTTTTATATGCACATTGGATTTCTTTTCATCAATGAGTGTTGAAAAACAAAAAAAACAATTGGTTTATTTACATTTTATTTTAAAATGCAAACAAGAAAATTTAAGAAATAGGCGTTTTTTGGTGTTGGAGAACAATAACTACAACTAAAAAAACTATTTGATTTTTATTTTATATTTCATATAATAAAAATGTAAATCCCCAGTAAACGGAAACAGAAAAACAGACCGAAGCGGATGTTTGTTTTTTTCATTTGTAGACACTGGAAGTTATTATTTTCAAAGTAAAAGTGGGGATACTACGGAACCCGCCTGTGACTCTGTCTACAATGTACAATTATTTTGGACATTGCAAACAAAAACTGACATCTACATAAATCTCTATGTAAGGTTTGACTTCTTGGTTGAGGTAAAGTCTTACTTTGTATCTTTGGAGACAGGTTTAAGCATGGCTCTCCAATCTGTGGGCGTCTCCTTGTCTGCTGATGCTGGGAACAACCAAACACATCGGTGTTAACAATGAGAAACGACTGCCATGGAGATTTCAGCATTTGACCAATCCATCTTAAAAAAAAAAAAAAACATATGTAGCTTTTTTTTTGTAATGTCCAAACAAAATATGTTATGACAAAAATCCATCAGCAGGATGTCAAATGCATGCCAAAGCAAAAGATGGCACTATCACCTTAAATTGTCTCTGGCTCAAAAAATTTATAATTAAATAAAACCCAAACAATATAACACCACCACCTATCATATGTCACCATTATTAATACTAAAGTCTACCCTATCCAATTTGTGGTTTAAAAGAACATATTTAAAAAAATAAATGTCTATATTTTTCTAATTAATTTGAATGAAAAAAGGTCGTTCAACCTTAATGATATTAATGCCACTCATTGCTGTAGCCAAAAGCTCTCTAGTACACACGCACATTCTCATAGCGCATGCACATACACTAGAGGTGTCCAAACATTTTCCAGCGAGGGCCACATAGAGAAAAATTGAAGGATGCGAGGGCCCCTTTTATACATTTTGTATATGAAAAATACTCAAACCAAAACAATGTAGGTGAACATATGCTAACATTTGAAAAACACTTCTACATCTTAGCTTTGTGTTATAGATAAAGCAATAAAATCATTCATGATTATTTTAATAATGATTTTATGTGTATTTATGTTAACTGTGCTTTAAAGGGGAACATTATCACAATTTCAGAAGGGTTAAAACCATTAAAAATCAGTTCCCAGTGGCTTATTTTATTTTTCAAAGTTTTTTTCAAAATTTTACCCATCACGCAATATCCCTAAAAAAAAGCTTCAAAGTGCCTGATTTTAACCATCGTTACATACACCCGTCCATTTTCCTGTGACGTCACACAGTGATGCCAATACAAACAAACATGGTGCATAGAACAGCAAGCTATAGCGACATTAGCTCGGATTCAGACTCGGATTTCAGCGGCTTAAGCGATTCAACAGATTACGCATGTATTGAAACGGATGGTTGTAGTGTGGAGGCAGGTAGCGAAAACGAAATTGAAGAAGAAACTGAAGCTATTGAGCCATATCGGTTTGAACCGTATGCAAGCGAAAACGACGAAAACGACACGACAGCCAGCGACACGGGAGAAAGCGAGGACGAATTCGGCGTTCGCCTTCTAACCAACGATTGGTATGTGTTTGTTTGGCATTAAAGGAAACTAACAACTATGAACTAGGTTTACAGCATATGAAATACATTTGGCAACAACATGCACTTTGAGAGTGCAGACAGCCCAGTTTTCATCAATTAATATATTCTGTAGACATACCCTAATCCGCTCTCTTTTCCTGAAAGCTGATCTGTCCAGTCCAGTTGGAAATGCATCTGCTTTGAGTGTCGCAGGATATCCACACATTCTTGCCATCTCTGTCGTAGCATAGCTTTCGTCGGTAAAGTGTGCGGAACAAACGTCCAATTTCTTGCCACTTTCGCATCTTTGGGCCACTGGTGCAACTTGAATCCGTCCCTGTTCGTGTTGTTACACCCTCCGACAACACACCGACGAGGCATGATGTCTCCAAGGTACGGAAAACAGTCGAAAAAACAGAAAATAACAGTGTGTTTGTAATGTGTTAGAGAAAATGGCGGATTGCTTCCCGATGTGACGTCACGTTGTGACGTCATCGCTCCGAGAGCGAATAATAGAAAGGCGTTTAATTCGCCAAAATTCACCCATTTAGAGTTTGGAAATCGGTTAAAAAAATATACGGTCTTTTTTCTGCAACATCAAGGTATATATTGACGCTTACATAGGTCTGGTGATAATGTTCCCCTTTAAAGTAAGCTTGTATTTACTAATATTGCTATTTTACTTTTGGCAGATAGTTTTGCTTAGTTCAAGTAAAATACCCCTAATTTTTGTATTTTTTTTCTTTGTTTTTGAACACTGACTTTTTGCAGTGCAGTTGACTAGCCCTGCTCTACAGGCATGAGCGTGTGCACGAAACAGCCGCGTTTCACAGCCTCAACGCAAGCTTTTTGTCCCTCGGCCACCAAACTATTTTCATATAATTAGTAATTGAGAAAATTATAGACATTTAAAACATCTGTTTCTTTTTAACAACAAATGATAGTATAAACTAGTCAGTGATGTTGTAATATATTTTGGTTTAAAGAATCTACCGGTAAGCAGCCCCTTTAGGGAAAGGGTGACTAAAATGTGATCTGATAGTAAAGTTATTCCTGATTAATATAAAGTTCATAAAAGGCTAGATTAAAAAAAAAAAAGAAAGATAATATCAAATCTTGCTTTAAAGAAAATACGTGTGTGTGTGCACATGACCTTGGTCTAACCTGAAGTTCTGGGTGGTGCAGCAGGTTTGGAGCCTCTGTCTGGAGTTTTGTCTCTTGGCTGGCTGCTGCTGACTGAGGGGGGGCTCCCCTCTGACGGTGGAGGCTGCAGGTCGGCCAGGAAGGATGGGTTGATTTTGAGCCTGAGCCTCATCTTCCCTCTGACCCCTTCTGTGGGCTTCTTGACTTCCTGGACCTGAGGAGTTCTAAAGCAGAGGTGATGACGAAGGATTACTTTACGGAAGTACTGTACAGTATGTGCTTACTAGTACGTGTGTGTTGGTGTTCTTACACATCAGTTTGCTTGGGGAGGTCAGACTTTGGTGTCGGCTTACTGTTGTTGTAGTTTTCCTCCTTTGAGACTTTCTTTGAGGTTTCTGAAAGCTCTGTTTTACCATTGTTGTTGTTTTCTACCTTTGAGACTTTCTTATAGGTTTCTGCAAGCTCTGTTTTACCATTGTTGTTGTTTTCCACTTTTGAGACTTTCTTATAGGTTTCTGCAAGCTCTGTTTTACCATTGTTGTTGTTTTCCACCTTTGAGACTTTCTTAGGGTTTTCTGCAAGCTCTGTTTTACCATTGTTGTTGTTTTCCACCTTGGAGACTTTCTTAGAGGTTTCTGCAAGCTCTGTTTTACCATTGTTGTTGTTTTCTACCTTTGAGACTTTCTTATAGGTTTCTGCAAGCTCTGTTTTACCATTGTTGTTGTTTTCCATCTTTGAGATTTTCTTATAGGTTTCTGCAAGCTCTGTTTTACCAGTGTTGTTGTTTTCCACCTTTGAGACTTTCTTAGGGTTTTCTGCAAGCTCTGTTTTACCATTGTTGTTGTTTTCTACCTTTGAGACTTTCTTATAGGTTTCTGCAAGCTCTGTTTTACCATTGTTGTTTTCCACCTTTGAGACTTTCTTATAGGTTTCTGCAAGCTCTGTTTTACCATTGTTGTTGTTTTCTACCTTTGAGACTTTCTTATAGGTTTCTGCAAGCTCTGTTTTACTATTGTTGTTGTTGTTTTCCACCTTTGAGACTTTCTTAGAGGTTTCTGCAAGCTCTGTTTTACCATTGTTGTTGTTTTCTACCTTTGAGACTTTCTTATAGGTTTCTGCAAGCTCTGTTTTACCATTGTTGTTGTTTTCCACTTTTGAGACTTTCTTAGGGTTTTCTGCAAGCTCTGTTTTACTATTGTTGTTGTTTTCCACTTTTGAGACTATTTTAGAGGTTTGTGCAAGCTCTGTTTTACTATTGTTGTTTTCTGCTTTTGAGACTTTCTTAGAGGTTTGTGCTAGCTCTGTTTTACTGCTGTTGTTTTCCACCTGAGAGACTTCCTTCGAGGTTTGTGCAAGCTTTGTTTTACTACTGTTGTTTTCCTCTTTTGAGACTTTCTTAGAGGTTTGTGCAAGCTCTGTTTTACTATTGTTGTTGGTTTTTTCCACCTTTAAGACTTTATTCAAGGTTTCTGCAAACTCTGTTTTACTATTGTTGTTTTCCACGTTTGATACTTTCTTAGAGGTTTGTGCAAGCTCTGTTTTACTATTGTTGTTGTTTTTTTCCACCTTTAAGACTTTATTCAAGGTTTCTGCAAGCTCCGTTTTACTATTGTTGTTTTCCACCTTTGAGAGGTTTTTAGAGGTTTCTGTAGGCTTTGTTTTACTGCTTTTGACATCGCCGGCCTTCTTTGCTGTGTCTTCCTTCACCTTTGCCTGACTTTTAGCTCCAAGAGCATTTGTGCCTCCTTCTGTTTCCTGAACAGGATCAGTAGACTTTGCCCCTTTTGGGGGGTCTACAATCATGGCTACAGGTTTTGTATCCGCACTTTCTGCCTGGAAGAAGGCAAGCTTGGACTGAAGAGTCTTGGCCGCTGTGGTAGAAGTACGAGGTGCCGCCACGGGCCGGGTGCTGATGGGGGCGGGTGTAATGACGGTAGATGAGGGTTGGGAGACGGGACCCTTACTCTCTTTAGCGGGCGTGGTGTTACTTGACGAAGGAGTTGAAGACGTGATGGAGATGCTTAAAGGAGCGCTTGGTTTCTGGGCCGCGGGGCCCAGTCTGGGTGGAGCCGTGGGTGTCACTGTGTTGTCTTTAGTGAGGTCTGCTGGAGGAGTGACTCTGGAGGGAACATTTCTTAGAAGTGTGCTTGTGTTTGGAAGACCCAGTAACCTAGAAAAAAACATGTTGGTATAAGTTTAAGCATACAATCACACTACAACATTATAACTGAATTTAATGGATTACAAAACAAAAGCTGTATCAAAAAGGACAAAGTTCAAATTGACCCAGAGAGCTTACTGTAATAACCCATAATGTGTCAGATTTGCCTGAGGAATATATTTATTTTTGAAAAACTACAGTAATTTATGGTTTTTAAATAAGTGTAAAATGTTCCTTGAAAAAAGAAAATGTCAAATTTTAAAACAAATTCAAACTTTTCATCGCAAATTTGAGTTAACATAATCTAGTGCAAAGGTTCTCAAATGGGGGTACGCGAAGGTATGCCAAGGGGTACGTGAGATTTTTTTTTAATATTCTAAAAATAGCAACAATTCAAAAATCTTTTATAAATATATTTATTGAATAATACTTCAACAAAATATGAATGTAAGTTCATAAACTGAACATCAAATCAAGTAGGCTATTCCATTCATTACAATGCAACAATGCAGTATTAAATGTTGGCAGCTAGATTTTTTGTGGACATGTTCCATAAATACCGATGTTAAAGATTTCTTTTTTTGTGAAGAAATGTTTAGAATTAAGTTCATAAATCCAGATGGATCTCTATTACAATCCCCAAAGAGGGCACTTTAAGTTGATGATTACTTCTATGTGTAGAAATCTTTATTTATAATTGAATCACTTGTTTATTTTTCAACAAGTTTTTAGTTATTTTTATATCTTTTTTTCCAAATAGTTCAAGAAAGACCACTACAAATTAGAAATATTTTGCACTGTTATACAATTTAATAAATCAGAAACTGATGACATAGTACTGTATTTTACTTCTTTATCTCTTTTTTTATACCAAAAATGCTTTGCTCTGATTAGGGGGTACTTGTATTAAAAAAATGTTCAAAGGGGGTACATCACTGAAAAAAGGTTGAGAACCACTGATCTAGTGCAATCCTTCATATTAAGATTTCCATTTGTACTTCTGGCATATTATTCATACTTTCCACCAGATGGCGCTGCTTATTTCCAATTAAAGCATGCAGGAAAATGTCCTTTTGTTTTCATTACAATGGTGACTTGCAACTGAAACTAAAAGTGTGTGTCCTTATCAACTTTTATAACGGTGTGTGCAATAAAATACAAAGTGTGTGTGTGTTATAAAAATGGCAGTTTTTTAAATTGTTTTCTTATCATAAAAAAATAAAATACTAAAAAAAAGTATTTGATATTTATATTACAGGCTGTACAAGTTTTAAAAAGTTGACTCATTTAAGGTGAGAAAAACATGTAACATCACAGCGTTTAGTTTTTTTAGAACACTGACATTTTTTGCTGTTTTTTCAGAACAAATGTGTGAATTAGTTAGAAGGATCTGTTAACCTAATGGTTAATAGAGTAGTACAAATACATTTTACTTGATATTATTATTGTTAATATTAATAATAACATTATTATTAGTTGTTTTAGCAGCATTTTTGGTGTAAAAGTGTTCACTTAAAGTAAAACTTATTTGTTATAAATGTAATACACAAAACAAATTAACTAGTTTTTTTATATTTCATAACATACATCTGCCATTTGTTTTTTTTTGTCGGATTTTGGTCCGTGTACATCACGGCCATTTGTTTTTCTTTTAGATTAGAAACATAATTTAACATAAAAATCCACTTTCCCCGTTTTTTGGTTTGATAATAAAAAACAAAAAGCAGAAAAGAGATCGTTATTCGTTATTTGTTATGCGAATTTATAAATGTGTTTGAAAATCGAAATAGGAATTATAACAAGTGGAAAACTATTTTCTGGATTGCACATGCGCTGTGTCTCTTTTCAGGATCCTCGTCTGTGAGTGATCCAGAACAATAACAACAACAACAACAACAAATGAAGAAGACAAAGAACGGTGGAAGTGTCGTCAAAACAAGTTTGTCGCAGCCAAGAGTTCCCTTCTATTTTTTAATGTTCAGAGAAATGGAAGGTGACACATTTGGTTCTCTATTGAGCAGGCAAACAGGTCTGTGCACATCGCTTTACTTCTTCTATTGTTGTTTCGGGTCACTCACAGAAAGCATATGAAAAGAGACACTGCGCATGTGCAATAAAACCATACGTCCAAACAATGAACTGGGAATTGCTAGGACGTTACTGACGTCACATCCCGGCCCAATCTGGTGGGAAAGCTCGCTCTGTTTTCAATGGGTACTAGGCACCACTTAGCCTTTCTCAAAAAAAAAAAAAAGCCCTATGCTTGTGTTGTTTTCCAACCGTTAAAATCGGGGAAATGATAAACGTTTCTTCAGAATTCCTCAAGAGGTTATCAACAAGGGGGGGAAAGTGCAAGATTTGTGGAAACGAGGAAAAAATCATGCAGCTCACTCTAGTCCAAGGGAGCAGAGTTGAATAATTAATGAGTTTGCACACTGCAAAAACTGAAATCTAAGTAAGATGAAATATCTCAAATAAGGGTGGTATTTGCTTATTTTCTGTCTGATAAGATAATTCTTCTCACTAAGCAGATTTTATGTTAGTCTTTTACTTGTTTTAAGGGTTTTGGTCCTAAATGATCTCAGTAAGATATTACAGCTTGTTGCTGAGATGTTATGAGCTATATTGAGTAAAACATGCTTGAAACTAGAATATCAGGTGTTGCAAAGCTGTGTCATCAACAAGTATAAAACTACTTTTTTAAAGTAATAATTTCTTATTTCAAGCATGAAAAAAACATGATTTTGACACAATTGTGTCTCATAATTAAAACAGATGACAGCCAAATGGAATTTGCTGTTTTATTTTCAATAAAACAATAGAAAATACGTACTCATATAGTAGTACAGTTGGCACAGTACAGTAAACTGACAGTTAATATTTAAACCTTTAACATGTGACATTTCATACAATTTTGAACAGAAATAGTTCATGTACTTTCAGATAAATTCTTCAAAATTACAATTTAAAAAATGTTGGCCGGGGGCCGGGCTGCATATATGCGCACTAATTGACTGAAAGAGCACGCACTTGGCGCGATGATGTCATGTTGTCGATGGAAAAATGCATTTTTTGACAATATGATTTGCCTGAGCGGCTAGGAGACCCCGAGAATAACAAACAGTTGCCTTGTTGCCTTTCCATTAAGAACAATAAATTAGTTTTTAGTATAAGTTTGCTGGTTTCAAGAAATGTAATGCCGAGCGCATATCATTATGTCAAGATAATGGCACTAGCATTTACTTAATTTAAAAATATTTTTTAACATATTGAGCAAAAAGGTCTCATATTTCTTTTTTCTACCAAGAAAAGTGCACTTGTTATTAGTGAGAATAAACTTATTTTAAGGTATTTTTGGGTTCATTGAGGTTAGCTAATTTTACTTGTTTTGGAAAGTCTTGACAAGCCAAATTTTCTTGTTCTATTGGCAGATAATTTTGCTTAGTTCAAATAAAATACCCCTCATTTTTGTATTTTTTTTCTTGATTTTGAACACTGACTTTTTGCAGTGCAGTGATCACTTTGTTAAAGGTTTGTTTGATGTATTTTTAACGTTTATTACTTCCCATTTTGATATTATTTCTATTTCTTAAACACATTTTTGCTACGAGTGTTTTGAAAAGCACCAACTCGTCGAGTCTCGATCAAAGACAGCAAATATGAGCAAAACCTAGAAGACTTAAGCTTTTACCAAAGGCAACAATCATAAATGAAGCTTTCAACACATACACAATGTTGACATCCGTAGTTATATTTTGATAAAGACGGGGAAAAACACGCTACTTGTAAATGGTGCCTAACAGCAACAAACATTGCAGCTTCGACACGAAGTTAACTCATGAAATGCAACCGGGAGAGTCTTGATGCCAATTTACTTGACCCAGCCACACACAAAGAAGTTGTAGACCTCCATACTTTTCAAAGTTTTCATCAGTTTGGTTGTGTAGAATGGTGTCTGGAGCACATTAGTTCAATATGTCTGAGAACGCGACTTACGTAATCCTTGATATCACTTGACAAATCTTTTTTTAATAAAGTGTAGGGATCTATTCCATTGCACAGTTTGATTTTTTGCTTGTATCTGCTTTTTGCAGGAAGATTTAAGCCTCTTTTATACTCGCGCTGCTTGTTGTACAACAGCCATCTTAGCTTGGTCGACCAACCCAGCTTTTCACTTACAGGAAGAAGTCACGTGTTGGAATACCAGCTATAGAGAAAATAGTTTTCCACTCGTTGTTTTAATTCTCATTTTTGATTTTCAAACACATTATTACATTGGGATAGCAGATGGATAATGGATAACGGACACCGATCAGTTTTCTGTTTTTTTAATAGCAAACAAAAAAACGGGAAATTAAGATTTTTATGTAAAACTATTTTTCTATTTGAAATGAAAAACAAATAGCAGCAATGTACAGGGTCTGTGTACCTCCCGTTCAATTGATTTCGAATTCTCCAATGCAAATTAAAAAACAAAATTAGGGCCATTTTTTGATTTTTATTTCATATGGCAGATTTTAAAACAAACAAAAAAGGGTTGATTTTCATTCAAATATTGCCATAAAATTGGATTTTGTGCGGTTTTCCTTCAATGAATTTAAATTTTTCCAGATAAACACAAAAATCAAATATATGTTCATTAAAATGCAGAAATGCGTGTTTATCTGTGTGATGACAAATTGGACCAGAAGCAGTATTTTAGCTTTTACTGTGCGTTTAGCATGTTTTTAGCAGAACGGTAACATATTTGTTCAGCAGGAGTCCTATTGTCGTTTGAAAAAAGTGTCATTAAATACTTGTCCAACTTTTGTTTCAGAAATAAAAATAGAAAAAATGGCCCGAAATGTGTTTTTTGATTTGTATTTAAGAATTGGAAACCTAAAATACTGCTTCTGGTTCAATTTGTTATCACACAGATAACCACGCATGTTTGCATTTTGGATGAACATATATTCGATATTTGTGTTTATCTGGAAAAATAAAAATCCATAAAAGAAAAACAGCACAAAATCCAATTTGATGGCAATATTTTAATGAAAATCAACCCTTTTATGTTTGTTTCAAAATCTGCCATATATAAGAAAAATAGAAAAACAGCCCTAATTTTGTTTTTGATTTGCATTTCAGAATTGGAAATAGAATGAACGGACCGTACAGAGACCGATTTCATCCTCGTATCAAACATTTACAATATGATAAGTCTTACTTTGCACAGTTCCTGTGATAGAGCTTCCCGTCCACTAGATGTCGCTGCACCAGGTGAACGTGCTGGTTGCAGGACACACACTTGTTACTCAGGGTTCCGACCCGATGGGATTTCTCTGCTGGAAACTCCTAAAAGAGAAGAGAAATGCTTGTAATTCACAGTTTGTAGACATTTTAAGCTGCTTTTACCCGCACATTGTTTCTTGTTTCTCTCGGGCGAGGAAGAGGCTGTGTGGCGGCAAAAAAAGGTGGAGGGTTATTCTCCTTAGACGGCTGGAACACTTTAGACACCACTGCCTGGTTTTTCTTCCCGGCCGGCCCGTCAGCAGGTGCCTCGGCAGGTCGCTTTACAGCGCCTCCACCTCCAACTGCAAACAAACAATGATAATGATGAGGATGATGAGACAAGGAGAGAGAGAAAGGTGGTGACACTCACTTGGAGAGCGTCCATGAAAGTAGTTATAGTACTGGGAGACGTAGGTGAGGATGCTGAGGCGGTCCGGGACTTTGAGAGCCACCATATCTTCTGCATCCAAGAGTGCAGGGATTCCAAGCTGCTCCTCTGCAACCTTAAACGCCTGAAGTGTCACACAAATAATTCCCATGGAAGAGTAAGTCTTTCTGCATGTTTGAGAGATTAAAACAGAACATCAATCATTTATGAGCTGTAGAAACTGATAAGTTCATTGTGCTGGATGGAACTTTCACCACTTGCAGCTATTGCGCAATCAACAGGAGAAAATTGTTTCAATCCCACAGTCCGTTGATAAAGATCCAGGAAGAAAATTGAAGAATGCCCGTAAGGAGCCAACACCCATGCACTCTTTTACCTCTACTTATCTCCATTTACGTTGTTACATTTTCTAATACAAAGCATCAACTTCAATCTGTCAGTAGACTCCATATGTAAGCACTAAAAACTCGATCATGGCTGTCGGGGAGAAGACACAGTCAAAGTGGAGGCACATAAATAAGACGGGGCATCCTGAAGAGACGGTCAGAAAGCGGCTTGAAGATGGTCTGTAAAACATAATCTATGCAAAAAATAAAACTAAATAAAATTACAATAAAAAATGAAATAAAATGGTATTTTTTAATTTTATTTTTATAACATTTTAAAGTAGAATAATATACTATTAAAAATAATAAAATGGCTCCTTTAAAAAGGTTTTTTTTTTCTTTCTACATTTATAACACTTCCTTGTGGTCTACATAATATGTAATGGTGGTTTGGTCAAAATGTTATTTTGAAGACCTTTTTCAAGCCGCTTTCTGACCGTCTCTTCAGGATGCGCCGTTTTGTGGGCAATCTTATTTACGTGCCTCCACTTCAACTGGGTCTTCTCCTAAAATGCATGTTCGAAATAAACTGACCCCAACCTGAACCAACCAACCCACCAGCCATGTTGAAGTTTTTAGCGCTTCAAACCCTGTTTCCATATGAGTTGGGAAATTGTGTTAGATGTAAATATAAACGGAATACAATGATTTGCAAATCCTTTTCAACCCATATTCAATTGAATGCACTACAAAGACAACATATTTGATGTTCAAACTCATAAACTTTATTTTTTTTTTTGCAAATAATAATTAACTTAGAATTTCATGGCTGCAACACGTGCCAAAGTAGTTGGGAAAAGGCCACTGTGTTACATGGCCTTTCCTTTTAACAACACTCAGTAAACGTTTGGGAACTGAGGAGACACATTTTTTAAGCTTCTCAGGTGGAATTCTTTCCCATTCTTGCTTGATGTACAGCTTAAGTTGTTCAACAGTCCGGGGGTCTCTGTTGTGGTATTTTAGGCTTCATAATGCGCCACACATTTTCAATGGGAGGCAGGTCTGGACTACAGGCAGGCCAGTCTAGTACCCGCACTCTTTTACTATGAAGCCACGTTGATGTAACACGTGGCTTGGCATTGTCTTGATGAAATAAGCAGGGGCGTCCAAGGTAATGTTGCTTGGATGGCAACATATGTTGCTCCAAAACCTGTATGTACCTTTCAGCATTAATGGCGCCTTCACAGATGTGTAAGTTACCCATGTCTTGGGCACTAATACACCCCCATACCATCACAGATGCTGGCTTTTCAACTTTGCGCCTATAACAATCCGGATGGTTCTTTTCCTCTTTGGTCCGGAGGACACGACGTCCACAGTTTCCAAAAAGAAGAAACTAAATAAAACTAAATAAAATCACAATAAAAAATGAAATAAAATTGTATTTGTTTATTTTATTTTTATAACATTTAAAATAGAATAATATACTATTAATAATAATAAAATGGCCCCTTTAAAAAGATTGTATTTTTTATTTTTTTTCTACATTTCTAACACTTCCTTGTGGTCTATATAATATGTGATGGTGGTTGTTGGGTCAAAATGTTATTTTGAAGACCTTTTTCAAATTAGTCTGACATAGAAAGTGCCTGATAAGCAAAAAAGGTAACTTTTTTCCTATTTAAAAAGGTATTTAATCCTGCTTAAATGTCCACTTTTTGAAGAGTAAACAGTTCTGATACAAATCCAAGTTGGTTCCAGTGATGGGACACAAAAAAACAAAAGAAAAGCTCCATAAGAATCAATGCTTAGGCTAATGTTATTGCTATTTGTACAGCCACGACACACTTTCAAGCAGTGCTCTTCACTTTAAATGAGTAATGACAACAAACTGACATACAATATTAGTGCTCTAGTTCTCAGTCATTTATTGAGTGCAGTGAAAAATGCAGCACAACATGCTTGGTCAGATTATTACCAGCCCACTGGGCTTTTCATTGGATTTCATACAAATTAGTTTATTCTGTTAGGCAGGAAGGACGTTTGGTATGTTTATAAGAAGGCAAAAAACAAAGATGAAACCCTAAAAGTCAAGATGAAGTACAGCATGTAAATATTGACTTACCAGGTGGTTGTTCTCATAGACATTTTCTTTCTTCAAGGAATCAAAATCACTGCAGGAGAAGGGAAAAAAACGTCAAACTTCCGTATTTGTTCATTCTAAAGTGCACCAGAATAAAACTGCTTTAGTGAGTCATGAGCAACCATCCCATGACACTGACAACAATGGTATAAATGCTTACGCTGGAGCAGTATCATAATATTTACATTGAGCTCTCTGAAGCAAAGCAATCTTGCGTGGTTTGGTGCCCATAAACAAGTTATCTTGGGACAATCTTTTGGAATATCTCAAGAAAATATCAAAACACAAGTATGATCATGTCTTATTAAAAGTGAAAAAAATGACTTCCTAGGAGACAAAATATTAAAATGATGACGTTTATCTTGTTTTTCATTCTTCAGTGTCAGCAACACCTGAGACAGTCAAGATCCAACAAGTCGGTTTAGTCTGTAAGCATCAACTCGCATGAAAAAGTCATCCATATGGAGTTTGACAGAGTTCTGTACTTGAACCAACTTATTGATATCATGCCTTTAACATTAAGCACAATGTAATGGGATACAATACAAGAACTGTTACCTTTACAAAGACAACTTGAACCTCCACCAAGGCTAAACAATCCTAAACACGTCTCTGCAATTGTTCCAGTCCAGTCCAGCATTAGCGTGCCACATCTGCGGTCCCCTCCAAGGTTTCTCATTGTAGCCCATTGGGTTGAGTTTTTCCTTGCCCTGATGTGAATGTTGTCTGTCTATCTGTAGGGTGTACACTGCCTTCCGCCCGAATGCAGCTGAGGTAAGCTCCAGCACCCCCCGCGAACGGGACAAGCGGTAGAAAATGGATGGATGGATGTGGGATCTGAGTCGAGGATGTCGTCGTGGCTGCTGCAGTCCTTTGAGACACTCGTGATTTAGGGCTATATATATATATATATATATATATATATATATATATAAACTTTGATTGATTGATTGATTGATTGAAATGTTCTCACAAGAATCAAGTGATTTTTCGGCACATCCCTATTGAAAACATTTATTTTCTTCAAGCTGCTCATACCGCTGTCTGTCTTATTCAACTCTATCCCACCTCTATTGGTTATATTACAGTTGTTATGTAATCTAGCTGGCTAAAAATAACCAAATGAAAGAAACCAAAATATTTGTATAACTGTGTCAATCAATGAAGCCCAATGTTTTGGTACAGTTCCTAAAAATAGATTGTGCAATTGCACAAAATGAAACACTCGATGACTATTAAAAAGTGACTGTCTGCTCAGTGGCCTTGTGGTTAGCAGAGTGTCCGCCCTGAGGTCGGTAGGTCGTGAGTTCAAACCCCGGCCGAGTCATACCAAAGACTAGGGATGTCCGATAATGGCTTTTTGCCAATATCCGATATTGTCCAACTCTTTAATTACCAATACCGATATATACAGTCGTGGAATTAACACATTATTATGCCTAATTTGGACAACCAGGTATGGTGAAGATAAATAAAATAATAATAATAAAATAAAATAAGATAAATAAATTAAAAACATTTTCTTGAATAAAAAAGAAAGTAAAACAATATAAAAACAGTTACATAGAAACTAGTAATTAATGAAAATGAGTAAAATTAACTGTTAAAGGTTAGTACTATTAGTGGACCAGCAGCACGCACAATCATGTGTGCTTACGGACTGTATCCCTTGCAGACTGTATCGATATATATTGATATATAATGTAGGAACCAGAATATTAATAACAGAAAGAAACAACCCTTTTGTGTGAATGAGTGTGCATGGGGGAGGGAGGTTTTTGGGGTTGGTGCACTAATTGTAAGTGTATCTTGTGTTTTTTATGTTGATTTAATAAAAAAAACAAAAAAAACGATATCGATAATAAAAATAAAAAATAAACGATACCGATAACTTCCGATATTACATTTTAAAGCATTTATTGGCCGATAATATCTCTACCAAAAGACTATAAAAAATGTGACCCATTACCTCCCTGCTTGGCACTCACCATCAAGGGTTGGAATTGGGGGTTAAATCACTAAAAATTATTCCCGAGCGCGGCCACCACTGCTGCTCACTGCTCTCCTCAACTCCCAGGGGGTGGAACAAGGGTGATGGGTCAAATTCAGAGGGTAATTTCACCACACCTAGTGTGTGGGTGTGGTACTTGAACTTTTTACTTTCTCTTTAAACTGAATTTCAGGGATTTTCCAAGTGTTCAAAATTGATAATAAATAAAACTTAATGTCAATGCCGGTAAAAAAAAAACGTGCCTCTTTTATGAAGGTCTGGCTACTTAATGTGCTATGATACAAATAACGAAGTAACCCAGCCAGCAATTGTGAGTCACTTCAATGGTTGCGTTGGAAAATAACAACAAAGTTGAACTTCTACTTACATGAGTTCGGGTCGTTGTTTGTGGATAAGCGCACAGAAAGCCAGCCCGTCCCGGAACGACGAGGTCATGTTTTTGATGTTCACATCCCGGTAGCCTTCACACTGGATGCGGCACCACTGCTGGAGAGCCTTCACGGCTGCCATGCCGCCAGCAAGCCGGAGCTCGGTGCCGCCTCAGCGGACTCCTCGCCTCGAACACTCCGCTATTCCACCACGGAGCTCCCCACTTTCTTTACTTCTCCCACACGGTCACTCGTGGCGCTTGTCACGACGCTTTTTAAAGGTCGTGAGGATGCCGGTGAGGACAGCGTGGACACGACACGTCATTTGTTTGCTTCTCTCCTCCAAAGTCAACAAGGAAGTGAGGCGGACTGTCAAGAGGCGAGACACCTGTAGAAATGACTGTGACGTCACCAAGTGGGCCGAGCTTGCTTTGTGACAATGCGCATGCGCGTACAACTTCCGGCTCTTGTTCTTCCAATTCCTTGGGATTTTGACGGCTCTTTTTCCTTTCAAAGATCCGTTCAAAAGACTGGCTCGTTTAACTTTTTTTTTTTTTTTTCCTTTATCAAGGAAACAATCACTGGCAACAATATTGGCTATATTATTTTATTTTCTGTTGTGTTTTCATTGTAAACATTCAATAAAAGAGTGCCATATTTCCACATTTTGGCACCTACCGTATTTTTCGGACTATAAGTCGCAGTTTTTTTCATAGTTTGGCCGGGGGTGCGACTTATACTCAGGAGCGACTTATGTGTGAAATTATTAACACATTAGCGTAAAATATCAAATAATATTATTTAGCTCATTCACGTAAGAGACTAGACGTATAAGATTTCATGGGATTTAGCGATTAGGAGTGACAGATTGTTTGGTAAACGTATAGCATGTTCTATATGTTATAGTTATTTGAATGCCTCTTACCATAATATGTTACGTTAACATACCAGGCACGTTCTCAGTTGGTTATTTATGCCTCATATAACGTACACTTATTCAGCCTGTTGTTCACTATTCTTTATTTATTTTAAATTGCCTTTCAAATGTCTATTCTTGGTGTTGGGTTTTATCAAATCAATTTCCCCCCAAAAATGCGACTTATATATGTTTTTTTCCTTCTTTGTTATGCATTTTCGGCCGGTGCGACTTATACTGCGAAAAATACAGTAGTTTGAAAAATTACTTGCCTAAATAAAAGGAGCATTTTAACAATAAATAATAAAATACACAAATAAATAAGAATAACATGCATTAATGCATGCAAAAAGTATGAAAAAAAACTAAGACATAAAAATGTGAGAACAATAAACCTGTTGTGTTAAAGTTCAAGTTAAAGCGCCAATGATTGTCACACACACACTAGGTGTGGCGAAATTATTCTCTGCATTTGACCCATCACCCTTGATGACCCCCAGGGAGGTGAGGGGAGCAGTGGGCAGCAGCGGTGGCCGCGCCCGCAAATCATTTTGGTGATTTAACCCCCAATTCCAACCCTTGATGCTGAGTGCCAAGCAGGGAAGTAATGGCTCCCATTTTTATAGTCTTTGGTATGACTCGGCCGGGGTTTGAACTCACAACCTACCCATCTCAGGGCGGACACTCTAATGTGCACTTTAGAATGACGAACCCGAAAAGTGAATCCAAATGGGGAAAAAATATATATATAAAAAAATAATACAAAAATATACAGATGTATAATTCTGTATTTTATATGTAAAAATCGTTAAAAAATAAATAAAAAAAAGTTCATCCTAATGTTACATTTCCTTTAACTCGGATTAATTTTCTTGTCCAGAGTAGGCAGTCACCGTTTGCATGTGCATAAAAAAGGGACAATCGGTAGGAAATGGATGGATGGATGGATTAAAAAAAAAAGGTCTGCCAAACGAACTGCTCAAAACTGGGAATCGGTTTGCATCATTCACTTCAAAGATCCCTTCAAAAGACTTGTTCGTTCGCGAACGTCACATCTGTCCAACTGAACGTTAATTAGGATGGACGTTATTTATCCCACAAATGGGGAAATGACTGTATGTGGTTGCAGTGCACATACCAAAAGTCCACAAAAAACTACTATGGTAAAAAAAAAAAAACCTCATAAACACAAGAGGGAAACATTAAAGAACACAAAGGACATAAAATATATTAAAAGAGCACAGAGCTGATGCAACCAGCTGAGCCTTTTCTAGATACAGCTACAAAAGTAAAACACGGAAAAAAATAAAAAAAATAACATATTGCACAAACAAAACACAAACACCATATCAATACCACGGAATCATCTGCTTGGGTGGGGGTCAGTCAGCAATTAGCATCACAGTATATGATTATTACATTTTCATAATTGGTTTCCTTATTAAGCAGCACTGTGTAAAAGTCTTGGGTCACCATTTCATTTTCTATAATGACATTTATTTCCCAGTATTTTTATATTGAACCTTTTTTTTTTATTGATACCAGAAATGGAAAAGTTCTCAAATGTACTTTGTAAAAAAAGGAAAAACAAGTACAGGACTAAGAATCTACTAAAGTAAAAGAAATTATCCAGATTAAGAAACTGTTCAAACTTCAAGTGTTTACAAAGTACAAAGAAGATGAGCCTGATAAACTTCCTGAACATTATAAAAAAATAGAACATTATGTAATGTATTATTAATGTATTTATTGCGTGAATCACAATGTAACTTTTGTGAGAACTTTGTGTTATAGAGTGAGTACAGGAAGTGAACAAACAAATGTGTTAGCAATTCTGCTTCTTTCTACTCATTTTCTGACATGTTGCAATGAGAAAAACTGGAAATATGTAATTTATCACATTTTAATTGTATGCATGCATCAAATAAATTAACACCATTACCATATTACATTCAAAGTAGAGATGTCCCATAATATCGGACTGCCGATATTATCGGCCAATAAATGCTTTAAAAATGTAACATCGGAAATTATCGGTATTTGTTTCAAAAAGTTTTTGTTTGTTTTTTAAGCTTTTTTTGTCCTGTCCAGCTTCTCAGGCAAATCATATAGTTGATGTAGATGCCCATATTGACTGTTTAGATTGAGCCCAGTTTATAATTTCCTGTTATACTGTATGCCAGGCAGTCTTGCACTAAAGGAGGACTATGTTATCGTTTACTTTATTACTCTAGTATACTCTGGACTGAAGCTGTGTGCCTTCATTGTTTTTGTAGCTGTTGTTTTGAGGCATGTTTAAAAAAAAAAAAAAAAAGCACTTTGTGAAAGTCAAAGTATAGTATTTCTCATAGTTGTAGTGGGTATCAGGATTATCTCAGGGAGAGCATGTCCCAAATTCCAAGCTGCTGTTTTGAGGCATGTTAAAAAAAATAATGCACTTTGTGACTTCAATAATAAATATGGCAGTGCCATGTTGGCATTTTTTTTCCATAACTTGAGTTGATTTATTTTGGAAAACCTTGTTACATTGTTTAATGCAGGGGTCGGCAACCCAAAATGTTGAAAGAGCCATATTGGACCAAAAATACAAAAACAAATCTGTCTTGAGCCGCAAAAAATTAAAAGCCATATTACATAGAGATAGTGTGTCATGAGATATAAATTGAATTAAGAGGACTTAAAGGAAACTAAATGACCTCAAATATAGCTACAAATGAGGCATAATGATGTATATGTACAATATGTACATATAGCTAGCCTAAATAGCATGTTAGCATCAATTAGCTTGCAGTCATGCAGTGACCAGATATGTCTGATTAGCACTCCACACAAGTCAATAACATCAACAAAACTCACCTTTGTGCATTCATGCACAACCTTAAAAGTTTGGTGGACAAAATGAGACAGAAAAAGAAGTGGCATAAAACACGTCCTAGAAAGTCGGAGAAAGTTATACATGTAAACAAACTACTGTGAGTTCAAGGACCGCCATAATTAGTAGGACAAAACGGCGCTCGCCAAATACTCGAATCAGTGACGCAGGTTTAATATAAACAGTGTGCTTTATAACAATTAGGGAGGTTTGTGTCATGTTTGTCCTCCTACAGAAACCATATTAAAACAAAAAATATATTTTTCCCCCTCATCTTTTTCCATTTTTCTTACATTTTCGAAAAAGCTCCAGAGAGCCACTAGGGCGGCGCTAAAGAGCCGCATGCGGCTCTAGAGCCGCGGGTTGCCGACCCCTGGTTTAATGCATCCAGCGGGGCATCACAACAAAATTAGGCATAATAATGTGTTAATTCCACGACTGTATATATCGGTATCGGTTGATATCGGAATCGGTAATTAAGAGTTGGACAATATCGGAATATCGGCAAAAAAGCCATTATCAGACATCTCTAATCAAAAGGTATATACACAATTAGGGAAAAACTTAAAAACAATTACACAATAAAGGAAAGTTGCAGAAGTCACCAAGAGTATGAAATTCATGTAAAAATGTATATTTTACTCTTTATGGTAAATCTATGAACTGTTAGTTTTGTATGCTTTGAAAAACATTTGAAGAAATTTATACTCATTTTAACATTACCATTATCTACATCTGAGAGACAAAACAAACCATGCTTTAGTCTAAACTGTTTAAAGCTCTTTATAGTGTATATCACCATGTTTGTTTAGGGCATTAAACCTGTGTTTCAGTAACAACAACAGATATATTTGAGTCTCCACGTCGTAGACAGTGATGGGCAGTAACAAGATTTTTTTTGTCAAGATATAGATAGATGCTGTTTTTTTTGTTTTTTTTACTGTAGGTAGAGAAAAATAGTAACATTATGGGAGTGGGCCAAAGAAAAGGCCATCCATCCATCCATCCATCTTCTTCCGCTTATCCGAGGTCGGGTCGCGGGGGCAGCAGCCTAAGCAGGGAAGCCCAGACTTCCCTCTCCCCAGCCACTTCATCCAGCTCCTCCCGGGGGACCCCGAGGCGTTCCCAGGCCAGCCGGGAGACATAGTCTTCCCAACGTGTCCTGGGTCTTCCCCGCGGCCTCCTACCGGTCGGACGTGCCCTAAACACCTCCCTAAGGAGGCGTTCGGGTGGCATCCTGACCAGATGCCCGAACCACCTCATCTGGCTCCTCTCGATGTGGAGGAGCAGCGGCTTTACTTTGAGCTCCTCCCGGATGGCAGAGCTTCTCACCCTATCTCTAAGGGAGAGCCTCGCCACCCGGCGGAGGAAACTCATTTCGGCCGCTTGTACCCGTGATCTTGTCCTTTCGGTCATAACCCAAAGCTCATGACCATAGGTGAGGATGGGAACGTAGATCGACCGGTAAATTGAGAGCTTTGCCTTCCGGCTCAGCTCCTTCTTCACCACAATGGATCGATACAGCGTCCGCATTACTGAAGACGCCGCACCGATCCGCCTGTCGATCTCACGATCCACTCTTCCCTCACTCGTGAACAAGACTCCGAGGTACTTGAACTCCTCCACTTGGGGCAAGATCTCCTCTCCAACCCGGAGATGGCACTCCACCCTTTTCCGGGCGAGAACCATGGACTCGGACTTGGAGGTGCTGATTCTCATCCCAGTCGCTTCACACTCAGCTGCGAACCGATCCAGTGAGAGCTGAAGATCCTGGCCAGATGAAGCCATCAGGACCACATCATCTGCAAAAAGCAGAGACCTAATCCTGCAGCCACCAAACCAGATCCCCTCAACGCCTTGACTGCGCCTAGAAATTCTGTCCATAAAAGTTATGAACAGAATCGGTGACAAAGGGCAGCCTTGGCGGAGTCCAACCCTCACTGGAAACGTGTCCGACTTACTACCGGCAATGCGGACCAAGCTCTGGCACTGATCATACAGGGAGCGGACTGCCACAATCAGACAGTCCGATACCCCGTACTCTCTGAGCACTCCCCACAGGACTTCCCGAGGGACACGGTCGAATGCCTTCTCCAAGTCCACAAAACACATGTAGACTGGTTGGGCAAACTCCCATGCACCCTCAAGGACCCTGCGGAGAGTATAGAGCTGGTCCACAGTTCCACGACCAGGACGAAAACCACACTGTTCCTCCTGAATCCGAGGTTCGACTATCCGGCGTAGCCTCCTCTCCAGTACACCTGAATAGACCTTACCGGGAAGGCTGAGGAGTGTGATCCCACGATAGTTAGAACACACCCTCCGGTTCCCCTTCTTAAAGAGAGGAACCACCACCCCGGTCTGCCAATCCAGTGGCACCGCCCCCGATGTCCACGCGATGCTGCAGAGTCTTGTCAACCAAGACAGCCCCACAGCATCCAGAGCCTTAAGGAACTCCGGGCGGATCTCATCCACCCCAGGGGCCTTGCCACCGAGGAGCTTTTTAACTACCTCAGCAACCTCAGCCCCGGAAATAGGAGAACCCACCACAGACTCCCCAGGCACTGCTTCCTCATAGGAAGACGTGTTGGTGGGATTGAGGAGGTCTTCGAAGTATTCCCTCCACCGATCCACAACATCCGCAGTCGAGGTCAGCAGAACACCATCCTCGCCATACACGGTGTTGATAGTGCACTGCTTCCCCTTCCTGAGGCGGCGGATGGTGGTCCAGAATTGCTTCGAAGCCGTCCGGAAGTCGTTTTCCATGGCCTCACCGAACTCCTCCCATGTCCGAGTTTTTGCCTCTGCGACCGCTGAAGCCGCACACCGCTTGGCCTGTCGGTACTTGTCGGCTGCCTCAGGAGTCCTATGAGCCAAAAAAACCCGATAGGACTCCTTCTTCAGCTTGACGGCATCCCTCACCGCCGGTGTCCACCAACGGGTTCTAGGATTACCGCCACGACAGGCACCAACTACCTTGCGGCCACAGCTCCAATCTGCCGCCTCGACAATAGAGGCGCGGAACATGGTCCATTCGGACTCAATGTCCAGCACCTCCCTCGTGACATGTTCAAAGTTCTTCCGGAGGTGGGAATTGAAACTCTCTCTGACAGGAGACTCTGCCAGACGTTCCCAGCAAACCCTCACAATGCGTTTGGGCCTGCCAGGTCTGTCCGGCATCCTCCCCCACCATCGCAGCCAACTCACCACTAGGTGGTGATCGGTAGAAAGCTCCGCCCCTCTCTTCACCCGAGTGTCCAAAATATGAGGCCGCAAATCCGATGACACAACTACAAAGTCGATCATGGAACTGCGGCCTAGGGTGTCCTGGTGCCAAGTGCACATATGGACACCCTTATGTTTGAACATGGTGTTCGTTATGGACAATCCGTGACGGGCACAAAAGTCCAATAACATAACACCGCTCGGGTTCAGATCCGGGCAGCCATTCTTCCCAATCACGCCTCTCCAGGTTTCACTGTCGCTGCCAACATGAGCATTGAAGTCCCCCAGTAGAACGAGGGAATCACCCGGGGGAGCACTCTCAAGTACTCCCTCGAGTGAATCCAAAAAGGGTGGGTACTCTGAGCTGCGGTTTGGCGCGTAAGCGCAAACCACAGTCAGGACCCGTTCCCCCACCCGAAGGCGGAGGGAAGCTACCCTCTCGTCCACCGGGTTGAACTCCAACGTGCAGGCTCTGAGCCAGGGGGCAACAAGAATTGCCACCCCAGCCCGTCGCCTCTCACTGCCGGCAACGCCAGAGTGGAAGAGAGTCCATCCCCTCTCGAGAGAACTGGTTCCAGAGCCCTTGCTGTGCGTCGAAGTGAGTCCGACTATATCTAGCCGGAACTTCTCCACCTCGCGCACTAGCTCAGGCTCCTTCCCCCCCAGCGAGGTGACGTTCCACGTCCCAAGAGCTAGCTTCTGTAGCCGAGGATCGGACCGCCAAGTGCCCTGCCCTCGGCTGCCGCCCAGCTCACATCGCACCCGACCTCTATGACCCCTGCTATGGGTGGTGAGCCCATTGGAGGGGGGACCCACGTTGCCTCTTGTTTGGTCCCATGGGGACAGGCCCGGCCACCAGGCGCTCGCCATCGTGCCCCACCTCCGGGCCTGGCTCCAGAGGGAGGCCCCGGTGACCCGCGTCCGGGCAAGGGAAATCTGGGTTCCTTGCTTGTTTTCTTCATAGAGGTCTTCGAGCTGCTCTTTGTCTGATCCCTCACCTAGGACCAGTTTGTCTTGGGAGACCCTACCAGGGGGCATAAAGCCCCCGGACAACATAGCTCCTAGGATCATTGGGACACGCAAACTCCTCTACCACGTTAAGGTGGCAGCTCAGAGAGGAGCCAAAGAAAAGGCAAACTATATAAATACATACAGTGGGGCGTGGGGACCCCTAGAGTTAGTTGTGGGGTGTCCACAGCTAAATGACAGATAGTTAACAGTAATGGACCCACTTGTACATTCTGTTACTTTAACATTGATATTACACATGTGGGCCCATGAATATAAATGCCATTAAATATGTAGCTTTGAAGTTGCAAGCTACTTTTGACAGCTTACTAAAATTCCCTGGGGATAGTTTCCTCTTTAGATTAGCTACATTGAATCGAGAGTAATTTGTAGCTTAGCTTACTACATTTTCCAGGTAGCTTGCCCATCACTAGTCGTAGAACACTTCTCTTTATGTAATGCCTTGGCTAGAGATGTCCGATAATATCGGACTGCCGATATTATCGGCCGATAAATGCTTTAAAATGTAATAATCAGAAATTCACGGTATCTGTTTCAAAAAGTACAATTTATGACTTTTTAAAACACCGCTGTACAAAGTGGTACACGGATGTAGGGAGAAGTAGAGCGCCAATAAACCTTAAAAGGCATTGCTTTTGCGTATCGGCCCAATCACATAATGTCTACGGCTTTTCACACACACACAAGTGAACGCAAGGCATACTTGGTCAACAGCCATACAGGTCACACTGAGGGTGGCCGTATAAACAACTTTATCACTGTTACAAATATGCGCCACACTGTGAACCCACACCAAACAAGAATGACAAACACATTTCGGGAGAACATCCGCACCGGAGCACAACATAAACACAACAGAACAAATACCCAGAACCCCTTGCAGCACTAACTCTTCCGGGACGCTACAATATACATCCTCCAATAATCCCCCCCCCCCCCACACCTCAACCCCGCCCACCTCAACCTCCTCATGCTCTCAGGGAGAGCATGTCCCAAATTCCAAGCTGCTGTTTTGAGGCATGTTTAAAAAAATAATGCACTTTGTGACTTCAATAATAAATATGGCAGTGCCATGTTGGCATTTTTTTTCCATAACTTGAGTTGATTTATTTTGGAAAACCTTGTTACGTTGTTTAATGCATCCAGCGGGGCATCACAACAAAATTAGGCATAATAATGTGTTAATTCCAAGACTGTATATATCGGTATCGGTTGATATCGGAATCGGTAATTAAGAGTTGGACAAGATCGTATATTGGCAAAAAAAGCCATTATCAGACATCTCTAATTAAAAGGAATATACACATTTAGGGAAAAACCTAAAAACAATTACACAATAAAGGAAAGTTGCAGAAGTCAACATAAGAGTATGAAATTCATGTAAAAATTTATATTTTACTCTTCATGGTAATAGTCTTGGCTTTTATTTTATTCATTCTACTTTAAAAACTAACACAAACTCTCCACTTTCAAAAGCCAACTTAATGGTCGGCATGTTGACAAAAAACATGCACGCTGATGACTAAGTTCATAGCTATCATAAACCATCGCATTAGCAGAATGTGGGTGGGGCTTAAAGCAATGGCTGTCCTCACTACATGTTGAAGTATGTGTACAAATCATTTAAAGAAGCCCTCGGTGTAATTAGCAATGGAGACTCAACACAATGTGTCTAAAATAAACATATGGGTCACACCGTTAGGTATCTGCCAAGTGAGGTGTTGTGTAATGTCTTTATTATTAAAGGACAAATAAGGAACCAGTTATTGTAACTAGGTGCGGTCTCTGCCTGTGCACAGTCAGCCTGTCCCGTCCTGTCTGTTGGGTGCGTTTGTCAGAGTCACCTGACACCTACACACCTGCACAGATGCAACATCAGGCGGCGGTGATAAGGCGGGGGCACACTGGCTATTATCTCATTTACGATACCTACACTACATCCCACCGCTGACTGGACACGGCATTGTTTGTCTTAAATAGTCATGCACTCCTGTGGTTCTACATTATTATGAACTGAAAAGCGTCAGATCTATATCAGCAGTGTCAAAGTCAAGGCCCGAGGGCCAGATCCGGCCCGCGAATGAATGATCCCCTGGGATATTTGATTAGTATTAGAACCGGCCCGCAGGCCACAGCCGCCTGCTGCTGTTTTGCACGCACCAATACTCCATCAGTGTTGGCGCTAGGAATTTTCAAAATGGGCCATCAAGTCATAGGAATGGGGTCCCACTTTTTTGTAAGCGTTCTGAAAACAAATGTATGTATGCATTATCCTGTTATATCTCACATTCTATATTGCGTTTTGGAAAAAGGTTGTCATAAACGTTACTTCATTCAATAAAACAAATAATACAAAAGAAAACAAATATTTACGCATATGTAAATGTATTTGATATGTATTGCCTTTTCAATAAAAGGACCACAACTATGGAACTCTTTACCTGACACTTTGAAAAGTATACCTGCACTTTCAAAAAACAAACAAAATTATGGCTAGTTGAGCAACAATCGTGTTCCCATGTTTAGTTTTTACAAATTTTTACAAATTGTTTTTTATCTAGTCTGCACTTTGTCTGTATTATTTCTATTATAATTATTATCGACTCATCTTTGCCTTATTCTATTTTTTATTTTCCTATTTTAATGATGTTGGATCTGTGTTGTTGGTGGGGACAAGTGTTGTAAATTAGCTTTGGCTACAAACACTATGATGCATACATTGGATAACTGTTTCAGATGTCTATGTTTTTGTATCTGTCCCTATTTCAAATAAACCTCTATAATAATAATAATAATATTCAGTTATAAACATTCATTCACTTTCTTCTTTCATTCATGGATCTAAACTTTACCACTGCCGGTATTTTTTCCTGTATTTTTATTGTAATATTTTCAGAATGTGTTTGTTCTATTTTTGGCCAAAGTAAGACAAATAAAACAATTTGAAGTTGTCTTTATTTTTTAGTTTTAATGCCATGATTAATATAGTCCGGACCGCGTGTGGACATATTTTCCTTCATGACACCCCTGATCTATATGAAATGAGTGCCGTTTTTAAAAAAGTACTTTCCTGGGGGAGAGCTGTGCTATATTTAAGGACTTTACCTGAAACAAAGTCAAAGATCTGCTATATATTGTTTCTATACATTATTTATTAGCATTTATAAACAAAGACCTGGGGATAGGTTGACTGGAAACATTAAATTGGCCCTAGTGTGTGAGTGTGAATGTTGCCTGTGATGAGGTGGCCACTTGTCCAGGGTGTACCCCAACTTCCGCCCTAGTGCAGCTATGATAGGCTCCAGCACCCCAAGAGAGGGACAAGTGGTAGAAAATGGATGGATGGATGGAAAAAAATCCTCAATAATAGTATTGCATTTTTAACTTACCAGGGTTATTTAGCGTTTTCTACGCCGAGGACCCCCAAACAGATGGAGAGATGGCGTGGGGCCCCCTACCTATATACAGTACAGGCCAAAAGTTTGGACACACCTTCTCCTCATTAAATGTGTTCTCTTTATTTTCACGACTATCTACATTGTAGATTGTCACTGAAGGCATCAAAACTATGAATGAACACATGTGGAGTTATGTACTTAACAAAAAAAGGTGAAATAACTGAAAACATGTTTTATATTCTACTTCCTTCAAAATAGCCACCCTTTGCACACTCTTGGCATTCTCTCAATGAGCTTCGAGCACACCTGTGAAGTGAAAACCATTTCAGGTGACTACCTCTTGAAGCTCATCGAGAGAATGCCAAGAGTGTGCAAAGCAGTAACCAAAGCGAAGGGTGGCTATTTTGAAGAAAACTAGAATATAAAACATGTTTGCAGTTATTTCACCTTTTTTTGTAAAGTACATAACTCCACATGTGTTCATTCATAGTTTTGATGCCTTCAGTGACAATCTACAATGTAAATAGTCATGAAAATAAATAAAACGCATTGAATGAGAAGGGGTGTCCAAACTTTTTGGCCTGTACTGTATCTTGTAAAATTGTGGTTTGAACTGGCCGGAAAGGTAACTTGTCCAATACTAAGATATTAAAATGATACACCGGTTTATTTATTCATGTTTTATTAAGCATATTTATTTTCATTATTAATAATTATATATTTTGTAGTTTTTTATGCATGTATTTAAAGTTAGTTCCATCCATCCATCTATTTTCTACAGCTTGTCAAATTAGTAAAAAAAAATGTTTTATAGGGAATATTAAAGAAAATAGTTAAATATAAAATAAAATGTTTAATCGACCAAAAATGTCACTACCCACTGCAGTAACTCCTCGGACCCCTTAGGGGTCAAAGACCCCCCCTGTTTAAAATCTCCGGTCTAAACACATTTTCTGTTAAAAAGCATCCCTAAATCTGATCTCGATTCAACTTCCCCTAAGGCCCAAACAGTTTTATATCTCTTATCTCATACGTTCTTATTGGGAAGCGAAGATTACACAAAAATGTCCTCCCACTCTTCCTCATGGACTCAACACAGGAAGACCAAAAGGGAAAATATGCACACGTGGTTTTGCCTTGTCGCGATTGTGTTAAGACTGCAAAAGCGCCACGTTTAGCAACATGGTGGGGGATGGCGGGTGTGAGAAGAAATCTGTTTTTAGAGTTTTTTCCCTAAACCACAAAGTGTCTAATGTCTGGGAGGTCACCATGTGAAAGACCGCCACCCCCGTCCGTCCAGCACCCCCTCACACACACACCTAATCCTCCCAAATCCAGACAGGAAATGCCCTTGTCAGAAGAACAGAATGCTTTTGACAGACCCCCGCTGCCCTTTTCTCTGCCCCGGCCCCTGTAACCAATGAATAAGTGATTTATGTGCCATCTGGAAACAGTTAGCATGTGAACGAGACGCTTCTGCTTTCCAGCACGGGCTTTATCGTTGGACTGACTTTGATGAGGGGCTTTGGCTTTTCGAAGGCCTCAAGACATGTTTCAGGTTCTACACTCATTAGCGGTCTTCACACTGCATGTAAAAACAGTCCTTATTGACTTTTGCTCTTATGTGGCTGCAATGGTGAGACAGCTTTTGATTATTATTCGGTATAACCGTACAAAGAGCTTCTTTATAACATTTATAATATGTAAAGGGACCAACGCCAGTTGTCAAAGTAAAACAGATTTGCCTCTTTAGTTATCCTTATTGTCTTGTTATTCTTTAGTGATGCCATGTGAAGTTTAATGAAAAAAATGGCGCTTTGCTGCCCTCCATCTGCCTACAGTAAGAAGTACAAGTTCGTTATTTTTAAAACAAACTTTATTGCTGATGGAGAGCTCCGGCACACTACACGAAGCAAGAAAGAAAACATTCAAATTGAGTTAAATAATTATACAACAAAATGAAAAATCACAAGGCATCAGTGTCTGATTATTTAGTGCAAAAGTAGCAGCATTCACACCCTGACATCACATCTTTATACAGGGAAGAACCTTCAGGAATACACGGATTGGCTCAAACAGTGTAAGGCAGCAGTTGCAAGTTGGGACCGACCATGAATGAATGCACACACACAAATATCTTTAAGAGCGCCAAAGCTTTAAAAATATAACTTACCATATGTGAGGATTCCTATTAACGCTACAGACCTTGCAACTTCGGCTGTTTGTGGACATTTTTTGTACAATTGGTCATAAGTGTGTGCATGGTCACCAATAATGGGAATTTCCTGCTGTTTTTTTCCTAGATAAATAGAACAAGGCAAGAACACTCACACAAAAACTTCCTTGGTGGAGGTCATAGGGTACTTTGGTGTAAATCGCAATCATTTCTGAGAACCTCCGCAGCGACACAGAAGTCTTCCTAACCCAGCTATTAAAACCAAATAGAACACAAATGTAAAGTGGTTCTATTTAGCATGTTTGCTCCTATATATTTTGAAAACACTTCGGCCTACTTGGACTGACCGTCAGCCAAGAGCACCGCAGTGATCACATCCAGCTGATGGTGAAGTTCTGACTGAGGTTCAGGCTGATATTTGCCACCGTTAGAACCTGTGAAGACAAGACATGTCAGGTGCATTTCTTAAAAGATTCCATCTCAAACAAGATAAAAAAAAATGTTCAGTTTGTTCAGGATTGTTGAGCTCCTATTTTTTCTTTAGTAATCATCCAACTTTGTTTACGACCATAAGGATTCAGTTTAATATAGTTTTATTGGGATTTCTATGATATGTTGTGATGTACTGCTCTTAACTACACAATACTTTAGCTAGGGGAACATCCAAAGCAACAATTCAATCCAATCCACTTTATTTATATAGCACATTTAAACAACAAAAATGTTTCCAAAGTGCAGCACAACAATATTAAAAACAATATTTAAAAAAAACAATATTCAAATATTATCCATAGCTCCACCAATGACTGAATAAAAACAAAAAATAAATAAATATAAAACCAATAAAAATAAATATGATTAAAAACGATTTTAAAGGGTAAAACCAATTAAAACAGTAAACAGAAATCAAAATTTATTAAAAAAAAACACAGAGGACAACAGAGGACCACACAACTCACGTAGTGTTAAAAGCCAAAGAATAAAAGTGGGTCTTAAGACGAGACTTAAAACAACTCCACTTGCACGTTTAGCTTCTTTTTTTTTTAACTTTTGGTGTGTTAAAATGTTACTTAAAATTGTACTGTTATAATAAAGCTTTCATGATGGAAATAACAAAATTAATTTGACATACACTATATTCATATTGGTTTCCAGAGCTTCCACTGTGCCAACTAGCATGTCTCAGCATTCCCACTAAATTTCTAAGGGAATTGGAATCTCTGACTAGAACTCACCTGGTTGCTTTTGTAGGTAAAGGCTGTGTCTTGGGCATTCACTAGCACTCTGCTTGGCATCTGCTTCACGCCATAGAAGGACGCAGACTCCACGGTGATGTAAGAGGCCTCCACGTGGTTGTGGAGCACTTGCGAGGTCATCGTTTGCTACAAAACCAGTTGCGAAATGAAGTCATAAACTTTTATACAGGTGAAAGTTTCTTAGAGTCGCTGAGTGCATGGTCTGCAATAGCAATTAACCGGGGTCTCAAATTACCACCAGGTGAAAAAATATTTGTGGCTGTGGGCAACCTCCATAAGACGACAGGAGCTCCATCTGAAGTACTATGAGTGGTCAGAATGCAGCAACAACCTCTTTGCATGCGCTTTAAAAATATTGGTTGCACTAGTGCAGGGGTCGGCAACCCAAAATGTTGAAAGAGCCATATTGGACCAAAAAATACAAAAACAAATTTGTCTGGAGCCGCAAAAAAATAAAAGCCTTATATAAGTGTTATAATGAAGGCAACACATGATGTAAGTGTCTATATTAGCCTACTATTAAAGGCTGGCGCAAATCCTCGTTGACAGAAATGTTGTATTTTAATTTTTATTCTACACATTTTTGCAACATTGTAAAATTAGTAAAATGGAGGCTTCTCACACGATGAGATAACTTCTGGAAATGACTGTCTCAGAATGGCCAAAAGTATAGATGTGTGTGTCCAAGTTAAAAGGAAATGGCAGGCTGTCTTCTATTAATGGAATCATTACAATCTTTGCAAGCTGGGTAACGTTTGCTGTGGTCTGGAACAACATGGCACACAAACAACTATGAGAAATGCAGCCAATATTACAAACACATAATGTGTCATGAGACATGCAAATATATATTAAATACACAGAGGACATAAGTAAAGGAAATTAAATGAGCTCAAATATACCTACAAATGAGGCATATTGATGCAATGTGTACATACAGCTAGCCTAAATAGCATGTTAGTATCACTTAGCTTGCAGTCATGCACTGACCAAATATACCTGATTAGCACTCCAACAAATCAAAAACATCAACAAAGCTCACCTTTGTGTATTCATGCACAGCACAAAACGTTTGGTGGACAAAATGAGACAAAGAAGGAGTGTTGGCTTAAAACATGTCTTTCTGTGGCAGCATTGGAGAAAGTTGTACATGTAAACAAACTACGATGAGATCAAGGATCGCTGAAATTAGTAGGACAAAACGGTGCTTGCCAAACACTCTCATCAGTGAAGCATGTATAACATAAACAGTGGGATTTCTAACAATTAGGAAGGTTTGTGTCATGTTTGTTCTCCTGCAGAAAATATATTAAAACAAAATATATATTTTTTCTTCATCTTTTTCCATTGTCACACATCTCTGAAAGAGGTCCAGAGAGCCACTAGGGCGGCACTGAAGAGCCGCATGCAGCTCTAGAGCCACGGGTTGCTGACCCCCGCACTAAAGCTCAAGCATGTTGTCATTCTGTTGTGTACAATTAACTCCTCACCTGCTGTGTTGTACAATGTACTTTAATATGGTAATTAAAGACCAAGTTGTCCACTTTCTGATTTCAGACTTCTCAAAATCAGATAAAGTTGCTTCCAAATAACGTTCTCTTTAGAGCATTTACATACTGTAATGTATGGTTGTGATTATTACCTTTTAGGAATGTTTCCTATCGTTCACAATCATTATGAGACAAGAAAACAGATGCAACAAATACAAGTCTGCTTACAATGGAGTCAATGGGAGGTTTTCTATTCTGCCCACTAAGCCCTCTAAATAACCATTCAAAAACTGCAAACAATACTCCATTTATCTTTTGTGACCTGAATTTTATCCAAGTATTAGTGATTTTGTTATTGTAAGCGCTAACACAGACAATCCATTATTAGCTGCGTATTGTCAAAGAGAACTAATGAGCTTGCTGCTGCTATTTTGACGTCATGAGATGGTGAGCTGCTTTCTCGCATCGGAGATGGTGAAAGTTTAGTCTAGATCATAAATAATATCTTCCACTTTGAAAGTAGAAGGATGACGAAATAACCCGACAAGTTGGTCAAATTTGGGATACAAAAAGACACTTTGTTGCATCCCCTTTTTTTCTTTGAGAGTCATTCTTCATGTAAACAGGAATATATCAATATTCATTAAGTCGGCATCCCAGTGACAGCAGACACTGAACAGTAAGTGATGTTTCATAAAGTTTGTTGTCTCTCATGAAGTCTGTAACGAGTAGTAACCAGTGATGTTGTCGAAGGAAAAAGCGAACGTAATGATGCGTTTGTGAAATTAATGTGCCGCCATATGTTTAAAATTAGCAAAATATGCAAATATTACATGTTTATATGAATGTACCTGTTCCCATATTACATATATACTTACATCATGTATATAAAACCTTGATGGAGGTGTTTGGATGTTTTTAAGGGCTTTATAGGCAGAGTAGAGCGACTCCCATTAGCTCCATTGTAAGCGGACATTTGTTCGCATTTATTCACTATTTAGAATGCATAAAAAAAAAGAAAAATATATGTGTGCTTGTCTTACATAAGGATTGTGAATGATAGGAAACATTTTAAAAAAAAATGCAGTTCTCCTTTAAAAAGGCAGAAATAGCAACGCAACTCTTGTATTGGACTTTATTATAATTAAATTGTGCACTATATTGAAGTTACTTATGAGAGTAAACTCTTTTGGGGTAGGCTTAAATGTTGGAAAAGGACCAAGCACGTGTGCATACCTGAGCCACATTGAAGACGATGTAAGCATAGTAGTTGTTCTCAAATGTGTCGAGACTCTCGCCGTCATCCCAGAACAGATCGCCACAGGCGGTGCCATTGTCGGAAAGTGCAGTGAGCAAATGAAGAGGCTGGCCAGTGCTCACCCACAAGGTCAGGTTGGGCGTCTGTGCAAGGAAACACAAATGTTAACAAAAGTTCTCCACTACAACTACATAAGACTGTGGAAATGTGACAAACCTGCGTTGGAATGACAGATCCTTCCCTCAAATGCAGGTTGATCTTGTCCAGAGGAGCCGAGAGTCGCAGTTCTTCGCCCATGCTTTTTAAAGGGTCACCCTGGGGGAGATGACACGTGATGACTCCTAGTTCAGCTCTAGGGCAGTGTGAGTGAGTCTTACCGTGTAATAGTCATACCACAGACCCTCGGGGAAGTAACCCGCCACAAAGTCTACTCCAGGTTCCAACACTGGTGTAACCAGCAAACTCCTCCCCCACAGGAACTGCTTTTCAATCCCGTAGGTTTTTACATCCTTTGGGAATCTGTGGACACAATTTTCATTGTCACAAGCCTTGAAGGTTAAACGTAACCATTCTTTGACACCCTTTTGTTGTAAAAAAAAAAAAATCAACACATATTTACTGGCTTTGAAGGTGGTGTGTTTCTTTAGTGGTCTGTTTATGCATAATAACAATAATAAAAATAATGGATTACATTTAATTGAAGCATCATGCCCAAGAACACTAGGGCAGTGACTAGGATGGCAGAAGCCAGATTTGAACCATGAACCTTAAGTTTCTGGATGACCACTCTACCATTTGAGCCACACCGCCTGCCGTACAAGTCATTTCTGGAAAGATGGTAGTCCTGTTACTAAGGAAAGTAACAAGACTACAAGAAGTTCAATCTTTCATATTTTCCCCATTCAGTTGTATTTTGGTAGGTAAGAACTTCAAAAAATGGGCAATGTTGGATCGAACTACAACATATAATCACATAGGATAGGACTTTGTGAAAAGTACATTAATAATACAGACTTTTAGCCAAGATTTGATCAAGGAGCAAAAAGGCTGAACAATCATCAGTCTTCAAAGTTTAACTCCACCCACATGCTATCATAAAAATAAATGCTTTGAAATCTACCATCCATCTATTGTATGTAGCTCAAATTTGGCAGAGATCTGATGAATTCCTCTGGTAGGCTTAGGTGCCAAATCCTCTCTGAGCTGCCAACTTATCGTGGTAGAGGAGTTTGAGTGTCCCAATGATCTGGGAGCTCTGTTATCCGGGGGCTTCTTTGCCCCCTGGTAGGGTCCCCCAGGAAAAACAGGTCCTAGGTATGGAAGCAGACAAACAGCAGCTCAAAGACCTCTATGAAAATAAACGAACAAGGACACAGTTTTTCCTCGCCAGAAAACGTGCCACCGGGGCCCGCCTCTGGAGCCAGGCATGAAGGTGGGGCTCGGTGTCCTCATGGGGGCCCGGCCGGGCACAGCCAGAAGAGGCAAAGTGGGTCCCCCTCCAATGGGCTCACCACTCATAGGAGGGGGCATAGAGGTCAGGGGAAATGTGAGCTGGGCCACAGTCGAAGGCAGGGCTTTTGGCGGTCCGATCCTTCGCTACGGAAGCTAGCTCTTGGGACACGGAACGTCACCTCGCTGGGGGTAAGGAACCTGAGCTTGTGCGCTAACTGGAGAAGTTCCGGCAAGATCTAGTAGGACTAGCTTCGATGCACAGTAAGGTCTCTGGAACCAGATCTCTTGAGAGAGGCTGGACTCTCTTCCACTCTGGCATTGCAAGCAGTGAGAGGCGACGGGTGGGGGTGGAAATACTTGTTGCCCCGCAGCTCAGAGCCTGTATGTTGTAGTTCAACCCAATAGACAAGAGGGTAGATACCCTACACTTTCGGGATGGGGGTGATGAGTCCTGACTGTTGTTTGCGCTCACGCAACATTACCATAAGGGTGTCCATATGTGCACTTGGCACCGGGACACCCGAGGTTACAGTTCCATGATCGACTTTGTGGTTGTGTCATCGGATTTGCTGACTCATGTTTTGGACACTCGGGTAAAGAGAGGTAAAGAGATCTTTGCACCGATCACCACCTAGTGGTGAGTTGGCTCTGATAGTGGGGGAAGATGCCGGTCAGACCTGGCAGGCCCAGACGCATTGTGAGGGTCTGCTGGGAACATCTAAGAGTCTCCCGTCAGAGAATTTCAATTCCCACCTCTTGAAGAACTTCGAACCGCAAGGTGCTTGGTGACTGTCGTGGCGGTAATAAACCCAAATACGGTAATGTTCTACGCTGGCCTGCGTTTGAACAGACAGACAAACGTTGTCGTGTTTCACTTACTCAAACATCAGCGGCCTTGCGACGGTGTGTCCTTGTACATGTGCATGGTGAAAGAGAGTGTAGAGAAGTGGGAAGAGAGAATAGCGCAACAGCAGAGCCTCCTTCATGGCTGTGAGGGCCAGCGGGCTGAATGCTGTCGGGTCCTGCGGCTGTAAACAAAAACAAAAATTGATTGAAAAAAAAATCTCTTTTTCTGGCTGTTGTTTTAAAGCAACTACATGTTTCCCTTTAACCCAAAAGTAACATCTTCATAAAATATACCATTTATGCTCCAGTTCTTTAAACAGTCTCCATAGTTGCAGAGTATGTGGTCTAAAAAAGCAAACAATAGGTCCAAAATAGCAAAGGGCTATAAAAACATTGTCATGTGTATGGCCGTGGGTAAAAGCAACCTCCTGTTGTAATTTCTTTTAATCAATTCCACAAGATGGCAGTAACTGCATTTGACATATCATGAGTGGTCAACATAGAGCAGCTGTATCTATCTCCACATGGGCTTTGAAATGTTGGTAACGCAACTCAGCTGTTGGTATGAAGCGCATATGTGTTACACTTGTACTGTTGTTTACAAGTAGTTTTAGTGCTTGCTAAGAAGTTTGCCCCTTACCACTAATACAACATTTGCTCAGTTGCTCCTATAAGCTTTTTGATAACACTTTATGAAAAGTACACACTATTAAGCAATTTGAAATACTGGATTTCTAAAGCATATTTCCGACATGAATGCTAATTGGTATGCAGTTTATAAACAGTTATGAATATAACCATTAGTATGCTGTACGTCTGAATACTGTATGTGTAAGGCAATGTATAAATGTCTAGAGATTATTCAAAGACCTATACACTTTCTAAACGATCTAACAAACCATTGACAATACCCAATTATAATGTAGAAATGCTGAATCAATCATTTATAAAGTATACAAATGCAACCATTAAGCCTTCTATATAAGAGCTTATTAATACAGTAAGCTGCATAGCAATGAGTATTAATGTCATAAATATGCTTTATAAAATATGACTTCAAGTATTCACAAATGCTTTATGAATACTTAATAGTGTGTACTTATTCTAAAATCTAACCCAGATTTTAATAAATGACCATTAGGTCAAAAAGGTCTTCATTTTCGTAAATTTAATATTTACATACAGCAATTAAATCATTATTATATATAGGGCTGCAACTAACGATTCATTTGATAATCGATTAATCTGTCGATTATTACTTCGATTAATCGATTAATAATCGGATAAAAGAGACAAACTACATTTCTATCCTTTCCAGTATTTTATTGGGGGGAAAAACAGCATACTGGCACCATACTTATTTTGATTATTGTTTCTCAGCTGTTTGTACATGTTGCAGTTTATAAATAAAGGTTTATAAAAAAAATTTAAAAAAATAAATGAATAATAAATAAAATAAATTGCTTCTGCGCATGCGCATAGCATACATCCAACGAATCGATGACTAAATTAATCACCAACTATTTTTATAATCAATTTAATCGATTAGTTGTTGCAGCCCTAATTATATAGATATATTTTTTTAACTTTAAAATCGTTTTCAAATTTACGAAATAAGCCCCGGTCTGCAATTACTGCCTGCTAACAATTAATGCCGCGTACTCTTTGCGGTTTAGTTAAATAAACGCCCCAGCCATAATTCAGACATTTACGTAACTGTCCATTTGTAAGGTCAATTAGACTTCACATCAGTGGGGGGGCGCTCTTGAACTGAACGGTTACTCTGGAAAAAAAATGTTTTCTCAGTTTAAAAAGTACACCTCCAAGTCCAAATTTAAGTAGTACATCCAGTCCAACCCAAAACTATTCAAGTCAAAATTGTCCAGAGGTAGAAATCATTTCATGCTTGACTTTAAGTAACCCTGGGTTACATTAAAAAAATTTTAAGGCTCTAACCTTCATGTTGAAGGCATTGTGGTTGCGGGCGAAGGGATAGAAAGCGCCCAACTGTGTCCAGCGGACGCATAACTCCTCCTGAGGCTCCTCACTGAAGCCGCAGATGTCTGCTCCCACCAACGGGATGCCCAGGAGGTTAAACGTCAATATACCTGAAGGGGAGAAGAGAGACATTGAGTAAAAGCGTTAATATGATGGGCAACTTGGGAAAGGAACTATAGAATGTTGATTTCCTTGCCAAAGGGATAGAACACAGAATATGTTAGATGTCTTGGTTTACTGTGTGATTTGACCTGATATGGAAGAGGACAAGTCCTTCCATTGGCTAATGTTGTCTCCTAGCCAATGGCCAGTGTACATCCCCTGGCTAGGGAAGGTGGAGCGAGATATCACAAAAGGTCTCTTGGCTAAGATCCTAATCAGGGCACTGGAGAAGAGAACACAGAGCGAGAGAATGCAACCAATATGTTTAATTTCTAGTTCTAACCTTGCAGAGGCTTTTCCTTCCATGAGTCCATACAGGCTGTGGAGGTTATAGTGCGTCGACTGCTTCTGCTGCGCTGATGTGCATATAGTTTTAGCTCTCAACAAACCTCCCAGCACACCTATAAAGTATACAAAATATTACAACCTGATGGGTTATGTTTGTTGGGGCGCTATTTCAGCTCCATGTCTCCCACCTGGTGTGTATGGAGGATTCTCCAGGTTGTTTGATGGGCAGCCATTAGTGGAGCCATCTACGAAATTTGATGGTTCATTCATGTCCTAAATAAAAATGACACAAAACGTGTGTACACAACATTAAGTACACAAATGCAGAGTGATGTGATGATTTACTTGCATTCTGTTGGCATATATCACTTGTATCTATTGTTGTTGAATTACCATTTGATTTGACACTTGGATTTGTAAAAATCTAGGATGTGTCATGGTTCTGATTTGTAAGTGTAATATGGCCTGCCGAGTTTTTCATATTTCCACACCAAAGTGTTGGTTACTGCCCATCAAAAGATAACATATTGACTTAAAGGGGACCTAAGATAAACTTTTCTGATTTATAAATGTTAACAATTATGGATATTAGTGTCACATTTTAAAGTACCAATGGAGTGGAAAAACAAGTTACCTCTATATTGAAGCTATTATCAAAAATATCTGATTTATGAAACCGAAAGACTTATAAAGTTTGCGAATAAATAAATATAATAAAATTCACAGAGATTCCCAAGCCATTTTGAGAGACAACGAGGAAGCCAGTCGGTGACGTAAAAGGTAGGAGCCGCAGATCCCTTCCCCACCAAAAACAATGCTAATCATGCAGAGTTTGAGAGCGCCAACAACGATTACTTGGGGGAAAATTATGATCCAGAAACTTATATTGTTGATCCTGAATACAAGGAAAATGGTCTACAAGATTTAGAAGCTCTGCTAAACAAATCCAGCTTTAGTGAAACACTAAGCATCATGTAGCAGTAGCAGTACTGCTAAGTGCTAAACAAGAAATACAAACTGCAAACATAATAAAACGATAGCTTACAGTACAATGTCTGCTCTTTCTTCAATGACGACTGCAGGACATCCATATCTTCCCGTTTATATTAAGAATTAATCATGATCCACAAGCAGGGTTAACAAAGAAAAGTCTCTGTGCAGACACTGTCTTTGGTTGTGTGTGTTTGTCTCCATCTCCGGTTATAAATGAAATGTCACAGATGAACAACTTCAAGATTGATGGCTAAACCCTCCTAATATCCAGATGAAAGGCATGATTTATAATCTAGAACAGTGGTTCTTAACCTTGTTGGAGGTACCGAACCCCACCAATTTCATATGCGCATTCACCCAACCCTTCTTTAGTGAAAAAAAAAAAAATGTCTCAAATTCAAGACAAAGTTATATGTTTTTTTTTTACTAGTGCACAAAATGAACCGTGCATGATCATCATCTTGTTCAAAGAACAAAACCAACACAGTGCATGAACTCACAACAAATTACACACCTGCGAATCAGATGGAAAATTAGAGGGAACATTGTTTGGGGGTATCCATAATACGGCGATAGAGAGAAGCTTTTATTTACACGATGAGTCGGGTGTGTCTTGACCTCTGCGGCGGAGGCTCCGCCGAACCCCTGAGGCCGACTCACTGAACCCCTAGGGTTTGATCGAACCCAGGTTAAGAACCACTGATCTAGAATAACTTTGACGAGACATGACGATGCGAGACATCACAGTAAAAACAGCAGAGGGCTACTTAGCTGTGTATTATCAGTCTGCTGCTAAAAAATTGTTTGTTTGTGTTCGCGCTTATAACAACATCGCTAACATTTGGTTAATATTCAGGTCACGATATGTATAAAGAGTATTGCTGGCAAGTTTTGGATGGCTATTTAGAGGGTTTTGTGGGCGGAATAGAGAGCCCCCTTTGACTACATTGTTAGCTGACCTTTTATGTATTTTTTTATTAACGACTTAGAATGCATAAAAAAAGAAAAACAAGTTCATGTCTTGTATAGGGATTGTGAATGATCGCACATGTCTCTCTAATTTTTACGTATTTAAAGTATGACTGATCTGATACGATGGTCAGAGTGCAGAAGAGTTACTGTAGTGATGTCAAGCCGAAGGTATTCGAAGCGGAATATTCAAAAAGGCGGACTGAATTTGTGGCATTTTGTGAGGTTTAGACGGTATTTTCATATACTTTGCGGATTGTAATGAATGGTTTAATGCAGGGGTCCCCACACTACGTATCCGGCCCGCCCGCATCCAAAATACGGTCCGCGGGAAGTCCCAAGTTTAAAAAAAAAAAAAAGATTGTTTCTTTTATTTATTATTATTTTTGAAAATCTGTCCTTTCTAATCCATTCTCTACCGCTTGTTACTCTCTGGGTCATATTGTCTAAAAATGCATTTTCCCATCAATAACGTGACATCATCACGCCGCAGTGTCGGGCGAGCGCGCGGCACGCACGCACACACGCGCCCGCCAATTTTTTCTAACCCAATGCAGACCCTGAATCAAAAAGCTTGGGGATCCCTGGTTTAATGGATACAGTGAAACACAATTAAGCATATCAAGTCGACTTGTTTTTTCACTCTACTGGCACTTTAATGCTTATGCATTTTGGTGAGAGCGTGCACAGTTTTGGGTGCCTTTTTTGCTGGGTTTTTGCAGTTGGACATACTTATTTAGACATTAAATCAAACTCTCAGTCTGCTCTTCAGGCTATGAGGAAACAAAAAAAGGTAGGCTAAAGTATGATTTTCATCTAACCGTGGTATGTGATAATAACACTTACATGTGACATGCAGTGACAATAGTGCTGATTAGTGATGGGTCCGGCAACACTGATGCATCGGCGCATGCGTAGAGCTCATAGAGCAAAACCCTGTGTCGGTGCGCGTACCGCTTTTAGAAAGTCACGTGACCGATCGTGAGCTGTTTCGGTCACGTGACCGATACGCGAACTGTGTCGCACTGACGCCTCCTCTGTGCCCTGTGAGCGGGTCTTTTCTACAGCCGGAGAAATAATAACTAAGAAGAGAAATCGTCTAAAATTAAATACGTTGAAAAAACTGTTGTTTTTTTAATAAAAATGTGTAAAAAAATAAAAATAAAATAAAATAAAAAATTCCCAGTCCACAAGCATCCTCATTCACAACATGTTCTCTTAGATTTCCATGTTATGATACATGTTCACATTATTTATTGACTGTATCTAAAAAAGATACAAATATATTTTTATTTAAATGAAGATGTGAAATAATCCTAAATGAAATACAATGACTTGGTTTATATTATTGTATACACTAGGTCATAAAGTCAGTGTCAGTTGAGTCGGTCCATAGGTTGCCTGTAGGGATTTTTAATGTCCAGCAGATGTCAGTATCGACACAGTATCAACACAGTTTTGCAATGTGTCGAAACGCTTCATGACGCCTCATCAACCCATCACTAGTGCTGATAAAAGCAGCTTTTTTAAAAATGCAAAAACTGAATCGATCGGCAAGTGTGCAGGTTTACCTAATGTTTATGAAGTTTATTTTCTTCCGTGTCTGGTATAAATATAGCTGTGATGACTTCAAGATATATATTGAAACAGTGTACATTTATAAAAGATAGATTATGATACTTGGGTTCCATTTGCAATCTGGGACTACCTCCACAATCAAACATCTTGTAGACAGACTCAAAAAAAGGTATAAAAGTGACTGTGGAGCTAAATTTATGCAAAATGTACACCAAAGCATATCCAATACGCATCAACAACTGTCTACAGTAGTAGCAGGTGTTTTTTGCACTGTTTAATGGCAACAAGTATTCATCATATTTGCAAAAGAAACAAATCACCTGACACGTAGAAGTCATTTAGGAAATGTTTGGCTCTGTATTTTGGAGTTAGTTTGGTAGTTTAAGGTGGCTGTCTGTCCAGGAGCCAGGCACAGAGATGGCCCCAGAAGAGTGCACCGTGCAGGGCTGCTGTGTACATAGAGCTAGCACCTGGCTGGCACAGCTCCATGGAGGGGAGTGCTTGTCAATGACCTCTCAATGACATGTATAGCTATTCCTCATCCTGCAGGGATGATACTTGTAATTGTACTTTATTTGTCGCCATGGAGGCGAGAATTAGTGATTTAGAAGTAGCTAAAACACTGCCGACTGCAGATGGACGTTAGCCGTTAGCTAGCTAGCCATGTCTTAAAGCAGCTCTTGCTGAGCAGCGTTTCAGTGTTATAGCGTCACCTTTATCATTAGTTTTTAGGCCAAAATGCGTCCGTTCTCCTTTTCTGTCCACACACTGTGTCTTCCTGTAAGTACTCAGTGATTGTGCGCTGCCGAACATACTCCTCTGCTCGTAAAACCAGTAATGTCACGAGATGACGACGGCACGCCCGAACTGGCACTTTTCAGAGGCGGTATAGTACTGATTATGATTCAATAGTATTGGGGTACTTTACTAGTACCGGTATACCGTACACTATGGCATCTTTAAGTCTTTTTTTTGGACATACAGTATACCAGTGGTTCTCAACCTTTTTTCAGTGATGTACCCCCTGTGAACATTTTTTTAATTCAAGTACCCCCTAATCAGAGCAAAGCATTTTTGGTTGAAAAAAAGAGATAAAGAAGTAAAATACAGCACTATGTCATCAGTTTCTGATTTATTAAATTGTATAACAGTGCAAAATATTGCTCATTTGTAGTGGTCTTTCTTGAACTATTTGGAAAAAAAGATATAAAAATAAGTAAAAACTTGTTGAAAAATAAACAAGTGATTCAATTATAAATAAAGATTTCTACACATAGAAGTGATCATCAATTTAAAGTGCACTCTTTGGGGATTGTAATAGAGATCCACCTGGATTCATGAACTTAATTCAAAACATTTCTTCACAAAAAAATAAATCTTTAACATCAATATTTATGGCACATGTCCACAAAAAATCTAGCTGTCAACACTGAATATTGCATTGTTGCATTTCTTTTCACAGTTCTTTTTGACAGACATTTTAGTGACGGTCAAACCATCATGGCATGGGGGAAACTCTGGGTTTATGGTAATGAATGGAATAGCCGACTTGATTTGATGTTCAGTGAAGTATTATTCAATATATTTATAAAGGATTTTTGAATTGTTGCTATTTTTAGAATATTTTTTAAAAATCTCACGTACCCCTTGGTATACCTTCAAGTACCCCCAGGGGTACCCGTACCCCCATTTGAGAACCACTGCAGTATACCACAAAAATATCGTATCGTGCCCTCAATATTGTGATAATATCGTACCGTGAGATTTTGATAGTTACTCTCTACTATCTACCGTATACATGGTAAATTATGTTACTTAAAACATAACCAGTGTCATACAACTTTGGAGGTCCTGTACTTAAAAAAAGATATACTGGTAGAGGTTACTTACAAGCCATAATCCATCAAAAGGCACCTGCTCATGGAACTTCTTTAGATTTTCGTACCACCATTCATAGGTCGCAGTATCAGAGAAATCAGGATATGCAGTCAGACCCGGCCAAACCTGGAAGGAACGGAATTAGGTCATTAGAAAAGCAAAGAACCCCAAGCGGCAGATCAGACCTCCAACCTTGCCAATCAGTGTCTTTCCTTCAGCGTCTTTAATAAAAACCCCTCTCTTGAGTCCTTCATCGTAGGGCAAGTAGGATCCTTCAGGCTGAACACTGCTGATACCAGAATCCTGCAGGTGACCAAGCCAACCATCACACTCCAGCGGAAATAGCACACAGGAACACACGTGGGCTGGGCTGCCGCACTCACAATGATCATGACGTAGCGTTGGCCATGAGCGTGCAGGTCCTTCACCATGTCAGGCAGCTTTGCAAAGTTAATCGGGTCATAAGTGAAGTCCATAAACCTGTCCATGTAGTCAATATCGTTCCACATGACGTCCTTAACAAAGCAGACGCAAAAACAGGCAGAACTATTGGAAAAGCCAAAAATTAACTTTTAATGTATACACCATGCAGATTCCCCTCTACCTGAGGGACCATATTATTCCTCATGCGCTTAACTACATCCCAGGTGGAGTCGCTCGAATTAAAACCCCAGCGACACAGATGGTAGCCCAAAGCCCAGTAGATGGGCATTGCTGGAAGACCTAAGACACGAAAAAAGACATTGAAAAGACACAATGAAGCAGTTTGTCTCTGAAAATGAATTTTCGTAAGGGATTACTTTGGACTTCAGAGTCTCTATTTAGTGTGAAAACGGTCACCTATGACATCCAGATATTGTTCAACCACAGATCCGGGATCAGGACCCAGGAAGACGTAAAAGTCAAGGATGCCTCCAATTGTACGCCAGGTGATTGCCGGAGCGGGTTGCAGGATAACATCTGAGAAAATTGAGGACAGAAACTGTATTAACAGTATTTTTTACCTTGAAAAGAGTCTGAAAAGGATTAAATACAGGTGGTGCCAAAGTTTGTTTTGGTATGGTTTGGTCAATAAAAGAGATTGTTGATTTACCACCTCCTTGTTATCCTTATAACATATCAGCAGAGAAGTATTACAATAATTGGTTGGACAGTGTTCATCATTGTTTTATCTGTTGCCGCGTCTTGCCAGCTGTCACTCAGAGTTGCATTGCAAAATGGAACTAAATAAATTCTGTGTTTGATATACAGTTCAGGTTGTATTTTATTTTCAAGCTATGCATAGATTGGCTGTGTGCGGAGGACGCTGGTGCAGCGCACCATTGAGCAACTGCACAGCTTAGAGGGAAAAGCGATCGATGGTGACCGTCGTGGAGCGAAGACAGACCTCGGCAAAATATGGCCGGTTAAGCTTTTTAATACAGCCTGCCGAATGTTTCCAAATATACTATTTAACCCTTTAACATCAAAGATGTAGTTTGCAATAAGATGTGCTGTGCCATTTTTAAATTACAGTATGTCATATACGAGTCATTACGGCAGGGCGACGAGGTTGTAATATGAAGCAGAGTAGGTGGTTGTTTACAGGGCAGGCAGGCAGCAGCAAGCAGCGCAAGTGTGCCTGAGAGACAAGGAAGCAAGCTTTCTAAAACAAAGTTCTGCAGAAAAGTGGTATTATATCGAGGGTGTTTGACACTTGCGTGTCTGTGCTGTGTTTTGCTTGTCTGAAAAACATGTCGCAGAGGTGGTCTGGGAAGTAAGTTCATATTAGCTTATTTTATTGTTGTATTATTAGGTGCTGTAGTAGTGAATGGGCGCTTGTTTATAGTTAATATTGTCAATCCGACATTCTTTATTCATGTACATTCTGTATGTCTTATTCAGTAAAAAAAAAAAAAAATTGTATTACGTTTTTTCGAGATGTCTGCCATAAGGTTTTTAGCATACTCTTACGTATTGTGTGAGTTTATCTATATTTTTACAGCACCTTCACATAGCCTGGAGCACATTCACGGCATCTGTAAAGCTGAAGTTTACTTTAGAATTTTGCAGTATTTTCCGATGATTTTGATAACATGTCAGAACACAGAGACATTATATAAATAATATATATTTTATTTAATGTATCAGAAGTCATGTATTTTATGCCTAACGTCTCCACTATAGTGAGCACAAAGTTTTGTGATTTCCTCCAAAATAACTTTCTGTTGTTGAAACAAAACTACCGTATTTTTCGGACTATAAATCGCAGCAACTTATACTCAGGAGCGACTTATGTGTGAAATTATTAACACATTACCGTAAAATATCAAATATTATTTAGCTCATTCACGTAAGAGACTAGACGTATAAGATTTGATGGGATTTATCGATTAGGAGTGACAGATTGTTTGGTAAACGTATAGCATGTTCTATATGTTATAGTTATTTGAATGACTCTTACCATAATATGTTACATTAACATACCAGGCACGTTCTCAGTTGGTTATTTATGCCTCATATAACGTACACTTATTCAGCCTGTTGTTCACTATTCTTTATTTATTTTAAATTGCCTTTCAAAAGTCTATTCTTGGTGTTGGGTTTTATCAAATACATTTCCCCAAAAAATGAGACTTATACTCCAGTGCGACTTATATATGTTTTTTTCCTTCTTTATTATGCATTTACGGCCGGTGCGACTATTACTCCGGAGCGACTTATACTCCGAAAAATACGGTATATTCCTTTTATTTTTTCCAATTTTGTGGCCTTATCTATGCAACAATTTAGACTGAAAAAGAAAACAGACAGACCCATTGCATTGCTGTTCAGAAAGAAGAAGCCATGTGCATTTCCATCATTCTCCATCACCAGGTAAAAGGGGTGAACTCCATACAGGTTAGCTTTTTCCTAAATTATTAAGAAATAACATTATAGCAGGGCTGCACAAATCACTGTCATAAAGAGGACTACATCACCATGGGGGGCACATCTCTGGCCCACATCGTGAGCGTGTCCCACTGGAGGTTGTGCAGGAAGGACGAGCGGTGCTCCCCCAGCCCGTAGATGAAGTTACTGGGCAGAGCGGTGGAGAACTGCAGGAACTGATCGGCGTAGAGGAGAGGAGCCACTGTGGTGTTTAAGCTGACAGTCGGACAGAGCGTGAACATCACAGCAAGTACAGAGACAACATCATATTCTGAACTTTTCACTTACAGCACAGTACCAGTAGCGGTCCTCCTCACGATGAGGCCAAACGGCTCCTTTGAGAGCTCCACGGTGTAGGCAGGGCTTTCTGTCTTTTTGGTGATGATGGGAACTGAGATTGGGACTTCGTAGCGTGAACTTGAAGGGTCTGTGATCTTATTTAGGTGCCGATAACCAGAACACTGATTAATCACTTAATTTGCTACTGCAAACTGTATGTGTACTGCAACAAATAGCAGTACAATTTTACTCTGTCAAAAGGGCATTGTGAAAAGGGTAATTCAATTCAATAAAAATAGAAGTGGCCCAAGACTATTGCGTACATCCTTTAACATTTTAACACAAAGTACATTTTAACCATGCCATGTCTGCTAACAATATGTGGTATATTATTTATCTTCTTAATGAACTCTACTGCAAACAGACGCCACATACAGTATGTCCTGTATGTAGTGGCCGCTGTGGTGAGGACATCTATTGGGACACATCTCTAGTACCAGTCAAAGTAAAGATAGTTACCATATTTTCCGGACTATAGAGCACACCGATATGTAAGCCGCACCCACTAAATTATAGATGACAAAATTGTTTTTTCATATATTAGCCGCACCGCACTATAAGCCGCAGATATATATGTCGTGAAATGAGGTATTTAGACAGAAATATTTTGTATGTTCATTTACACACCTCAGTTGTTTACAAACGGTGCCTGTCACACAGCAGTAAAACTGAGGATAAAAAAAAACAGAAGTCATTGTCACGGACCAACTAGCTGCGGAAGCTGGGGTCCTTTAATCAGTTAAACCGACTAAATAACTCCACACTGACGTTTTGGTCAATTTACTGAGGAATTTGTGCAACTGAAACAATACATAAAGCATGCAATTTTAGGTTAATAATACTAACACTTGTAAACGTGTTAGCATGAAAATACTTCTATCAAATATGTAACATTTTAGTAAGTATGAAATGTTTTAGTTATATTGTAACACAAAAGTTGCTTGGTCTGATGAATGAGGAAACCATACGAGTAGAAACGCTATAGACGACTAGTAGACGGAACGGCACTTATACTTCCGGTTCAAAGCACAAAACAGAAGGAAAAACTGTTGACTTTCAACCCGCAGCACCTGCAGTGAGCAAACACATCCAAAAGATGGCGCCATAGCACAAACAATAACACACCTTTTCAGTCTCTGTGTAGGTGTTACTATGTATGTTGTATAAAAAAAAAGTTACGGCCATTAGCAAAAAAAAGAATCCATAGATTAGCCGCAATAAACCGCAGAGTTCAAAGCATGGTAAAAAAGTAGTGGCTTATAGTCCGGAAGTCATGGTAGTTAGTTAAATGAAATTTGGATGTGTCTATTTGAGTACAAATAGACAAATGTAGCATAAAGTGAGGTGTAGTGTCAGCACTGAACTCACCCGGACACGCAGTCGTGTGTCCGACTCGTATCTGCTCTCAAACTCCAGAGTCATAACATCTGCGGGGTAGTAAGTCTTCACCTCTTTTACGAGCGTACCGCTCTGCCCCAAGTCGGTGTCATTTATTGACTTGAGTGCATAGGATGGAAATTCCGGTGGATAAAAACACCAGGGGATACCGTCAGAAGAGGACAAAGAGATGAAGCAGCAATTCCTCGCTTCGCATAGCTCTCTGGTAACAACAACTCCCCTCTCCGGGTAACAGTCAAACCTCCACACCTCTGGGATTAGGCTGCAAGTCTCACGGAGACGGGACTTGGCCAAAGTGTCATTGACTGTGGAGACTGTTTCTGGCGCTTTGAATGGTGTTGGGGGTTTGTGCGGCAACAGGGTGTAGGGCCTGTGGAGCCAGAACGTGGTGCCCACTAGCCAGCCACCGCACAAGAGCAGCAGCAGGCAGCCGATCATTATGAGACTTGTGGTGATGGAGCATGGCAGCCGTCGGGGAAGCAGAGATACTCTGTCTGTCTCCTCGAAACACACAGAAAACATCAGACTCAAACGGTGTTAATTTTCTGGACCGATACTTTTCGTCTTAGTTATCGTCAACCTATTTGTCCCCTGACGAAAATAAGACGATAACTAATCAAAACAAATGCACATTTGACTACTTTGAAAAAATAACATCTTAATCAACGAATAAAAACAAAACTTTTTTTGTTTAACAGAAATGAAATCCAATCATATATAATTACGTCTTGTAGATGGGTGGGAAAGGTTTGGAATATATCCAATCACGGCTCTTAAACAGGGTACGTATGAAAGAGGGGCCGGGAGTTAGTTTTGAAGGACAGCCAATCAAATGATTTTGCTTATGAGATAAGTTGGGGTTCAAGGCAAATCACCCTACTGAGACGGTCCCCCACGACACTAAAGGGACAAGCGGTAGGAAATGGATGGATGGATTTGTTGTTAACAATGGATGCTGATGCATCATCTATGTTGCTGCTACTTGATCTCAGCACTGCTTTCGATACCATTGATCATAACATTCTTAGAATGCGTCAAATCACGTATTGGTATATATGTATGTCAGACTTGGCTTTTTTTTTATGGTTTAACTCCTATCTCACTGAAAAGATGCACTGTGTATCCTATAATAACATGACCTCGGAGTATGTTAGGTACTGTGCAGAATCCCACAGGGTTAGGTGCTCGGTAGAGATGCGCGGATAGGCAATTATTTCATCCGCAACCGCATGACAAAAGTCGTCAACCATCCGCATCCACCCGAATTAACATTTAATCAACACCGCACCCGCCCGCACCCGCCCGTTGTTATATATCTAATATAGACGATGCAAGGCATTAGTGAGGTTATAAAGCTTTTGCCTGTTAAAGAAAGGAGACTGATCCAATGCAGCAATCATCTGGGAGCCGCGCTGAGCGCACCTCCAAGCGCGTGGAGGTGCGATGTCCCTCGCACCCGGGCTCGCGCCCGAGGCTTCAGCGCCATCCATTTTCAGGGCTAGTTGATTCGGCAGGTGGGTTGTTACACACTCCTTAGCGGGTTCCGACTTCCATGGCCACCGTCCTGCTGTGTATATCAACCAACACCTTTTCTGGGGTCTTATGAGCGTCGGCATCGGGCGCCTTAACCCGGCGTTCAGTTCATCCCGCAGTGCCAGTTCTGCTTGCCCACCCCTTTCGTGAGCGCACTGCGCGCGGAGTGACCCCTGTTACGCGCCCCCGGCAACGGGGGTGGCGGGCAGGTAAGCTGCGCGGGTGGAGCGCGCGGAGTGACCCCTGTTACGAGCCCCCGGCCACGGGGGTGGCGGGCAGGTAAGCTGCTTACATGCTGCGCGTGACGCCGGCCGCGGCGGGGTGTCGTGCGGTGGGCGCGGTGGTGACCCTGGACGTGCGTCGGGCTCTTCTCGCGGATCCCCTCAGCTACGGCTCCCGGTGGGGCCCTCTCGGGGGAAGGGGCCTCGGTCCCGGACCCCGGCGAGGCGTCCCTTCTCCGCTCCGTAAATGTGTCCATCTCTTTTTTTTTTTCTTCTTCTGTTGTGGCATATGCTGCAGGTGCCTGCTCGTTTTTCGTATGTGGGTAACAACATTTAACTATGTATATATATTTCCGAATTGGTTTAACTGCCACCCGCCTGAATCTATTTAAAATCTAATTTTTTTTTTATTTCAACCGCCCGACCCGACCCGCGGATAAAATCTAATTTTTTTTCATTTCAACCGCCCGAACCGCGGATAATCCGCGGACTCCGCGGTTGTGTCCGCAAACCGCGCATCTCTAGTGCTCGGCCCTGCTCTCTTGAGAATATATATGCTGTCGCTAGGCAACATCATTCCCAAATACGGTGTTAGTTTTCACTGTTATGCTAATGACACCCAACTTTACATGCCTCGAAAACTGACCGACACGCCAGATTGTGACAATCTGGAGGCGTATCTTTATGATATTCAACAAGCAACTTCCTACATCTTAACACTAAGAACACTGAAATGTTGATTATTGGCCCTGCTAAACTCAGGCACCTCTTTAAGGATACCACTTTGATTCTATAAAACAATTGTAAAAGCGACTCGATGAAGAATTGGTATTATTTTCGACCCAACTCTCTCGTTTGAGCTGCACATTAAAAGTGTTACTAAAACAGCCTTCTTTCATCCCTGTTATATCGCTAAAATATGTCCTATTTTGCCCATCAGTGACGTTACATCTCATCTCGATTACTACAACGTATTATTTTCGGGTCTTAGAATGACCACAAGTAAAATATTACAGTTGGTTCCAAACGCCGCTGGTAGACTTCTGACAAAGATAATAAATTTTGATCCTTTTACGCCTATACTGGCCCACCTGCACCGGCTCACGGTTCCCTTAAGATGCGACCAAGGTTTTATTACTTATGTACAAAATATTAAACTGTTTAGCACCATCTTATCTCGCTAATTTAATTTTACACTACGTTCCGTCCAGAGAGCTATGTTCCAAGAACGCCAGCTTATTGGTGATTCCCAAAGCTCGAGAAGAGTCTGTAGGCTCGAGAGCGTTATTTTATTCGGGCTCCAGTACTCTGGAATGCCCTACCAGCAAGTTAGAGTTGCCACCTTGGTAGAAGCATTTAAGTCGCAACTTAAAACTCATCTATAAACTGTAGTTTTTAAATAGACTCTGTTTTAGACTAGTTGACCTGCCACTTCTCTTTTTTGCTCTGCCCCCCTCTCCTGCAAGAAGAGGTTATCAGGTGGCCACGGATATTCCCTGGAGATTTACCAGTCTGGAGGTTGTGCTAGCTGTTTGTAAATCATGACCCAGGGTGGACAACTCTTCTAAAAAGTACCAGTATTCTTCAATTGCAGTAAGAATATTTTTTTATTAATAAGTACAGCTGTACTTTGTTAGTACCGATATACCATACAACTCGAACTGCACAATACCGGTAATATACCTAACTGATATTAAGTATAATACTGGTATATTTTAGAAAGCGGTATATATTTGAGACAATACCACCATACCGGTATCTTTTGATGTGCCTTTTTACGGCCGTTTGCTCTTCTCCTTGCCTGACAGGCGAAGTACAGGGCATCCTCTTTGGCTCACCCCTGCCCCTTGCGTGTTTACGGAGGCTCCCCTCTGACGCACAATGACGCACTGTGCATCAAACTTTTTCAAAAGTATTGCGCGTGGTGCTGACTTCTCAACTCGGTGCAGACTAAGCTACTGTAGTGTAGCGGCTGGGTGGCTAAAAATTTATTTTAAACTGAACAGAGGGAGTAGAAGCTCATTTTAGCTCGAGCCGCATGGAGGAAAATGATTCCCACGTGGGCCTGACGGGTAAAATCATGGCATAATAACTTAAAAATAAAACACTACAACTTCAGACGGTTTTACTTAAGTCCAAAATAGAGCAAGCACATTCTGAAAATGTACATCCATCCATCCATTTTCTACCACTTGTCCCTTTCGGGGGTTGCAGTGGGTGTTGGAGCCTATCCCAGCTGCATTCGGGCGGAAGGCGGGATACACCCTCACCACCTCATCGCACGGTCAACACAGATAGACATGTCACAAATTATTCTCTTGACAAAAAACTTCAAGTTAGTGGAAAATTCTTAGGAAAAGATTGGTGCAGTTGTAAAAACACCATGAAAAACACAATGAATTTAGACTTAAATCTCAGTGCATCTACAAAGCAATTAAACTTTAAGTCACAGCCCATCTAGGATTGAACAAAAAACTAAATAAAGCCAAAATAAAAACTCTTGTATGTATCAACTACCTCATTTGTCATTTCCACATACTGTAAGAATCCTGTACTAACTCAACGAACCATAGAAACTGAGGTAGAAACTATTCAAGAGGGTTGAGTTACTTCCTGCCTTTGAGGCATCACTGTGTATCGATAAAATAATTGAAACTGTGCATTGTGTGAACAATTTCAACAAACCAAAAATAAAAACTTAAGACTGACACTATAGCAATATATCACACTCTGTTCACTTTCTTTAAATTTGCACAGAAGACAAAACATTTCACAGACCTATATCAATGTGCAGTGTGTCATGCAGCATTTTAATTGGGGTTACCAATTTTTTATTGCACTCCTGTTTATTTTACATTGGGTCCAGTAGGAGGAGTCGCGGCCTCGCCTTACCGTGTACCTCTTGCTTGGTATACCTGCTATAAACTATTTGCTTACCTAACAGAATTGCTATTGTGACATCCAGTGGACACATTTAGAACAGCAGTTTCTTTCATTAAAAAAATGCAGCTCAATTTTACACTTAGCAAACTCCTCTCGCGAGCCGGATTGAACCTGTTTGCGGGCCTAATCCGGCCCACGGGCTGCATGTTAGACATCCCTGGTCTAAATGAAGGTGCTTTCAAATAAACTTTAAAGAGGCCTTATCGTTTATACTTTATATTTTAGCAGTGGCGGGCCGTGCGTTTCCCACCTAAGCCTTCAGTGATGTCCAACATCAATGATTTTTTCTCAAAATACCATCATTTATGTCACCACATAACCATTGCCGGAGAAATATTATACAGGAACACATTTACGCACTACTGGGCATTGTACAAAACGGGTTATAAAAACATATCTTATGTGGTACTGTCAAAAATAAAATTGCAAAAAACATTAAGCGTGAAAAAATAAAGAAATAAAATATCTGAACTCACATATCATCGCCGGGGTTGGCCGACATCATCTCACAAGATGTAGTTTGTCTTTAAATATCCTTCTTGAAATTGGCCTTGCAAATATATGTGTTGTCTTGTCTAATCATAAAAGATGCAGACGAGGCGTGTTGGCTGAGTTCTTAAAAGTTTACTCCACAGCGTGCTCATCAAAAACATCCAGCTTCCGGCATGTCTACATTCAACAACCTAAACGGTGCTACTGCATGGTCTTCACTACTGTGGCCTGCTGGGTAATGGAGTTCTTATGTTACCTAGCTCATAACATCACAATATATATCTGCCTTAGGCAAGCCGGAAGGCATTACTGACAACAACTTGTGATCTGATTGGCTATCGCAACTGTCTGTCAAATGTTTGTGTCCACGCACTGTGACGCCCGCATTGTTGATTCTGAAGGATTCAGATTTCGTACAGCATGGCAACATAAGCTAGCTGAATTCTGATTGGATAAAAACTCTGCTGAAAGGAGCATAATATGACATGAAGAGAATATGAATACTTTTAGATATTTAGGGAAAGTAAATAAAAAAATACTTTTATCTTTAATTATGATCATGATTTCTGGTTATGTTAGGCCAGCAGAGAAGGCCTAGCTGGCCCTGACGACTGTATTTTAGTCGTTTGACTAAAGCTAAAATACATTCTCGTCAAACAATATAAAAAGCTAAATTAAAAACCGCAGTCAATATTAACACTGGACTCCAATGACTTAATTACCTCGCCTAGGGGAGGTTTGCGGTTTGGCTCCTGAATGTGTTCAGTTTACACAAGAGTAATCAGGGCTTGCCATGCACTTGAAAAAGAGTGAAGGCATAGAACTCACCACCTCTCCAACAAGGCGATTCCTCCCCTCGGATAACTGTACACTTTCTGGGTTCAGTAGCTTGTAGGACGCCATGGTGGCACTGTGTGAGGAGGGCAGAGTGCACCAATGTTACATGTCTGACATTTTCTCTGTCATACAGGGAGTTAATAGAAACATGATTGATTGATTGATTGAAACTTTTATAGTAGATTGCACAGTACAGTACATATTCCGTACAATTGACCACTAAATGGTAAGACCCGAGTAAGTTTTTCAACTTGTTTAAGTCGAGGTCCACGTTAATCAATTCATGGTATGATTGCTCATGATTGGTTGAAAAGTTATCTTGGTGGTAGAGAACAGTATGTGCATATGAACAATGTAGATTCAAATAAAAAGATTGTAACACATGGAGTGCCCCAAGGTTCTGTACTGGGACTAAAATTGTTTTTATTGTATATCAATTATATCTGTAAAATCTTTAAAAAACTCAACTGTATTCTCTTGGCTGATGATACAAGTCTGTACTGTTCTGGGCAAGACCTTGGCCAACTCCTAGAGATTGTAGAGAGTGAACTCCACATACTAAACCAATGATTTGATGCCAATAAACTATCAATCAACCTAAATAAAATAAAATATATAATATTTGGAAATAGGAAAAATAACATACAGTGTCATATACGAATTGATGATATGGAGATAGAAAGGGTGTATTCAACAACATTTTTGGGAATCTATATACCGTAGATGATAAATTAAATTGGAAACTGTACATAAATATACTTAAGACAAAGATGGCAAAAATGATTGCTATGTACATAAAATCAAAAACTCTGTAAATCAAAAGGCTCTTAACATGTTACATAATTCTTTCGTACTCTCATATCTTAATTATTGTGTTGAAATCTGGGGTAACAATTACAAATCAAACATCAACTCTATGTTCTTACTTCAAAAGAAAGTGATTAGAATTGTAAATTATGCGTATTATCATGACCATATCCAATGCTCTGTTTATTAAATTAAAAACATTAAAACTGCACGATCTTGTTGACCTCAACACTGCTATTGTGACGTACAAAGCTCATAACCACATGCTGCCTCGGTGTCTACAGGAGAGGTTCAAACCCAGCGAGAGTCCCTATGACCTCAGAGGTTCAGCTGTCTTTCAGAAAGCAAACATAAGAAGGAGCTTAAAGGCCTACTGAAACCCACTACTACCGACCACGCAGTCTGATAGTTTATATATCAATCATGAAATCTTAACATTGCAACACATGCCAATACGGCATTGCTTACTTAAGTGCAATTTTAAATTTTGCGTGAAATATCCTGCTGAAAACGTCTCGGTATGATGACGTCTGCGCGTGACGTCACGGATTGTAGAGGACATTTTGGGACAGCATGGTGGCCAGCTATTAAGTTGTCTGTTTTCATCGCAAAATTCCACAGTATTCTGGACATCTGTGTTGGTGAATCTTTTGCAATTTGTTCAATGAACAATGGAGACAGCAAAGAAGAAAGCTGTAGGTGGGAAGCAGTGTATTGCGGCAGGTGTTATGCCGGATAACGCACCCCCGCCGTAGAATGCACCCCCTGACTGTTGTGCCGGATAACACAGCCGGTGTTCCATTGTTTACATTCCCGAAAGATGACAGTCAAGCTTTACCATTGGCCTGTGGAGAACTGGGACAACAGAGACTCTTACCAGGAGGACTTTGAGTTGGATACACAGACACGGTATCGTGAGTATGCATGCAGCTGCGGCTTCCAAACATTTGATCGCTTGCCCGTACGTGCGTGCCGCTATGTGCATGTCACGTACGTAACTTTGGGGACTTTGGGGAAACATATGTGCTGTATGAACTTTGGGGAGGTGAACGATACTTTGGGCTGTGGGATTGAGTGTGTTGTGCAGGTGTTTGAGTTGTATTGGCGGGTTATATGGACGGGAGGGGGGAGGTGTTTGTTATGCGGGATTAATTTGTGGCATATTAAATATAAGCCTGGTTGTGTTGTGGCTAATAGAGTATATATATGTCTTGTGTTTATTTACTGTTTTAGTCATTCCCAGCTGAATATCAGGTCCCACCCGCCTCTCACAGCATCTTCCCTATCTGAATCGCTCCCACTGCCCTCTAGTCCTTCACTCTCACTTTCCTCATCCACAAATCTTTCATCCTCGCTCAAATTAATGGGGAAATCGTCGCTTTCTCGGTCCGAATCGCTCTCGCTGCTGGTAGCCATGATTGTAAACAATGTGCAGATGTGAGGAGCTCCACAACCTGTGACGTCACGCGCATATCGTCTGCTACTTCCAGTACAGGCAAGGCTTTTTTTATCAGCGACCAAAAGTTGCGAACTTTATCGTCGATGTTCTCTACTAAATCCTTTCAGCAAAAATATGGCAATATCGCGAAATGATCAAGTATGACACATAGAATGGACCTGCTAACCCCGTTTAATTAAGAAAATCGCATTTCAGTAGGCCTTTAAAAAGTAGATGTGTTTCTGTCAGGGGGGGGTTCATCTGTGGAACAGCTTGGATGATTCCTTAAAATGTTCCAGGTCCATTCACACATTTAAAAAACACTTTAAGACCAATGTCTTGAAAAAATATATCACTCTTGAATCAACACAGTAGTTAATACTATGATCAATGTTAATTAAAAACTAAATGTGGGATATAAATAATAATGGAAGTATAAATGTTTGTATATAGTATATAATTGGTGCAAAGGTTTAACACGTGTACAAGGATATTTCACATGCTTTTACTGTGTATATAATTTAACTGTGTTTATGTTGTGTATAATGTGTATTTATAATATGTTGTGCAAAGGACATTTCATATTTATAGGAAGCTCATCTTGTATTTGATATTGTTTATAGGCTTAAGCGCAATAAGTGTTCAACTTCAGCCTAAACCCTTTCGGTCTGCAACATTTTCTTTTTCAATCTATGAATGTACAACTGTTTGTTTATTTTGTTGACCATTGACCGAAGAAGAAGAAGAAGAAGAAGAAACTAATGTGATAGTGTCGCAAAACTTACAATTAATGTTGATTTTCACTTTCTTTCTACAGGCTTGCACACTGCACTCACATTGTATTGTTGCATAATAGACAGCTCATCTTCCAGAGCAAAGGGCACATGCTCTATCTAACCTTTGCTTGCCCCGCAAGAAATATCGAGTAAACAAAATAGAATTGTACACATATATAAAGTTAATTTACCACTGATAGTCACACTAGGTGTGGTGAAATTACCCTTTGCATTTGACCCAGCCCCTTGTTCACCCCCCTGGGAGGTGAGAGGAGCAGTGAGCAGCAGCGGTGGCCGCGCTCGGGAATAATTTTTGGTGATTTAACGCCCAATTCCAAACCCTTGATGCTGAGTGCCAAGCAGGGGGGTAATGGCTCCCATTTTTATAGTCTTATATATTTCTCACAAACATGACAAACGTGTAAGTTAGCTTGACGACGCTGTAATGAGGCAAAACGCTACCAGCTAGCTTTAGCGCTATTTTTAGCATACGCGAGCTGGAATACGCTTAAAAGGAAGGTCGAATTGACCTTCTCTTAACTGGTTATTAGTCAACAAACTACTTACTGTACAACCTTTGGGCGGAGACGTCCTTTAGTTGTCGCTGCGGAAGGTATTTAAGTAAGTTTGTAGAACGCTACCGCCACCAGTGCGTGCGTCTGTTGCTAAACATGACGCGTTTAAAGATGTCGGATTTTGGAGGACTTCCGTTTAAATATTTTTTTGTCCTTTTTTTTTTTTTTACATAAAAAAATATATTCTCAATGTCCATTAAACCAATGTACTTCCAACAAATCTCAACAAGTTCAAACATACATCAGGTTGAGAAAATACTGTATTTCTTCCGTTTAAAGATTATACTACCGAGTACTCAGTAGAAAACCGCCGGGGTGCGTTCAAGAGCAGCAATGCATATTTTGGTTAAAAAAAATTTAAACTAAGTCAAACCGATACAAAATGACACATTTCAATAACTGTGGTAGTGTATGATTCATGAGAAGTGACATTTATCGAAATATTTAAACTAAATCGCATAGTTTTGATGAACAGAGGTTGTGTTTTTGCAATGGTGAACGTTTATGAATTGGATATTGGAGCGTTCAAGAGCGTCGCACCAAATTCTGGTTCCCCAATATGAGGCACCCCCATCCCACCCTAAACCCAATGCACACACACTTTGTAAGATTACATGCCCCCCCAAAAAAACGAATTACTAAAAAGTGCCAACAAATTGAATGTATTGTGGCTGGAATATACATTTAAGTTTTCACACAGGGGTCTCTATCATTTTTTTCTACTTTTGAAACACTTCTTTATGGTCTACGTAACATGCAATCAATCAATCAATCAATCAAAGTTTATTTATATAGCCCTAAATCACAAGTGTCTCAAAGGGCTGCACAAGACACAACGACATCCTCGGCTCAGATCCCACAGCCAGGGGCGCCGAAAAAGGGGGGGGGGGGGGGGGGTAAAGGAGATTCTAGGGGCCCATGATGGAGGGGGCCCAGAGAGGCCCCTAATGATGATGAAATTATAATACAGAAAAAATAATTACACTGTGTTGGGGGCCCTGTAAAGATTCTTTTCATGGGGCCCAAAATCCCTAGCGGCGCCCCTGCCCACAGCAATGGTGGTTATCCATTTAAAATTTTGCATAGATTATGTTTTACAGACCTGCTTTCTGACGGTCTTTTCAGGATGTGCCGTTTTGTACTGACGTGCCTCCACTTCGACTGTGTCCTTTACCATGAATTGATTAACCTGGACCCCGACTTTAAACAAGTTGAAAAACATATTCGGGTGTTACCATTTAGTGGTCAATTGTACTGTACTGTGTAAACTGTAGTTTCATATAATGTATTACATACTATACATTACTTTTTGCACTATATTAATTTATATTATGTGTTGTCAATTTTGTACTTTTTTTTATTTCATTGCCTGAAATAAATAAATAAATGAAAAAATGAAATGAAAAGAAAAAAGAATTATCTTCCTTTGCAATCTAGTAATAAAAGTTTCAATCAATCAATCAAAACTCTGCCCGTCATCCATGTTGTAGTCTTCAGTGCTTCTATATGGAGCCTACTGACAGATATAAGTTGGAACTATATGCTACTTTGTATCACAAATGGCAACAGCGGAAGATGCATGTGCATGTACGAGCCAGTCTGCCCCCACAACAAGAAGATGGAGAAAAATAAGGAACTCACTGACTACAGCATCGGACTGCAATGGCGGACTCGCGCAATGCACTTTGGGTAAATGTATACCATATATGGTCAACGCGCTGACCTCACCAATGGCAAAAACGGCACAACATTGGTAAATTCCAAACGGATTGTTTGGCGGAAGTATGCCAGAAGGCAAAATTGTTTAATAAGTACTGTATCTCCGTTATGCCTCCACTGTTTGATCTCACATTTTCGGGACTTATGCAGATGCCAAATACACAAACAGGCACCAATAGGTAAGAAAAGTTGGTTTTACATAATAAGGCCCCATATTATTGGTGCATCTCCTGGTAGTTAAATCTCCCCATCTTTATAACCTAGCGACGCCTCTGTTTTGAACTTTAATCGAGGGTCCTTGAATGCACCACAGTTATGGGAAAAAAGATGAAAAAGGGCAACTTGTACATAAGTTTCTCCTATGCTGCCACAGATTTTTTGTTATATTTTTGTCTTGAACATTCTTCATTTTATTCAAGAAGACTTATTATTAAACTTTGACTGCTATGTTAATTTAATATTAACGAACACGACAGGCAAATATTTTGCTGAGTCATTCAAGCACTTTGCATGCCCTGAAACTTGCAACTTTTTTGTTGAGTGCAACACATAGCATACATTCACACATTGGGTCAAAGTTCACTCAATACTGTACCTTTCCACAAAGTTTTGCCTTTCACTGCAGTGATTTAGATCAAGCTTCATTTTATTCACAGCACTAATTAAGTCTTTCAAAACAGGTTAAGTCATGTGAACCAATGTTCTGTTTTCATAAACCATGTATACAAAGGCAAAACTGGTTTGGGCGTAGTTCAGTGAATATCAATTAGTTACATCTGCCGGTCCAAAAGTTGGAGTCAATCAGGGGTGCCTAAAGTGCGGCCTGGGGACCAATTGCGCAACACATTTTGAAAATAATATTACTAAAAAAAATTAAAAAATTGAATAAAAGAGCAAACAGGTGAAATGTAATAAAAATAAAAATAAAATGTTGCAGTTTTGACACTAATAACACAAAGCTGCCATGTAGGCAGTTTTTTACTTTACTGTAAAACTGTCATTGCTTAAAAATAATAAAACGTATAAACGGATAGATCTGAAGTTGATCTAAAGCAGGGGTCCCCGGATCTGGCCCGCAGAACATCCTAAGTAAAAAGTGTATATGTGTGTGTATGTATGTGTACACACACATATACATATATATATATATATACATATACATACATATATATATATATATATATATATATATACATATATATATATATTGTGTATATATATATATATGTATATATAGTTACATATGTATATATATGTATACATATATATATTTTTATATACTGTGTATATATATATACATACATATATATATATAAATATATACATATATATAAATATATACATATACATATATATAAATATATATATATACATATATATATATACACATATATATATACATATATATATATATACAGTATATATACATACATATATATATGTATATATATATATACACAGTATATATACATACATATATATATATATATATACATATATATATGTATGTGTATATATATATATATATATATATATATATATACATACATATATATATATATATATATATATATATATATACATACATATATATATACACATATGTCTTAATAAGGTTATCCAAAAAATAGTGCTCGATACCGTAGTAGAGCGCAATATATGTATGTGTGGGAAAAAAATCACAAGACTACTTCATCTCTACAGGCCTGTTTCATGAGGGGGTTCCCTCAATCATCAGGAGATTTTTTTATCTCCTGATGATTGAGGGAACCCCCTCATGAAACAGGCCTGTAGAGGTGAAGTAGTCTTGTGATTTTTTCCCCACACATACATATATATATATATACATATATATATATATATACATACATATATATATACATATATATATATATATATACATATATATACATACATACATATATATACATACATACATATATATATATATACATACATACATACATATATATATATACATATATATATATATACATACATATATATATACTAGAGATGCGCGGTTTGCGGGCACAACCGCGGAGTCTGCGGATTATCCGCGGATCGGGCGGATGAAATTAAAAAAAATTAGATTTTATCCGCGGGTCGGGTCGGGCGGTTGAAATAAAAAAAATTAGATTTTAAATAGATTCAGGCGGGTGGCAGTTAAACCAATTCGGAAATATATATACATAGTTAAATGTTGTTACCCACATACGAAAAACGAGCAGGCACCTGCTGCATATGCCACAACAGAAGAAAAAAAAAAAAGAGAGATGGACACTTTTACGGAGCGGAGAAGGCCCCCGACGCCTCGCCGGGGTCCGGGACCGAGGCCCCTTCCCCCGAGAGGGCCCCACCGGGAGCCGTAGCTGAGGCGATCCGCGAGAAGGGCCCGACGCACGTCCAGGGTCACCACCGCGCCCACCGCACCGACACCCCGCCTCGTCCGCCTTCGCCGCGGCCGGCGTCACGCGCAGCAGGTAAGCAGCTTACCTGCCCGCCACCCCCGTGGCCGGGGGCTCGTAACAGGGGTCACTCCGCGCGCTCCGCCCGCGCAGCTTACCTGCCCGCCACCCCTGTTGCCGGGGGCGCGTAACAGCGGTGACTCCGCGTGCAGTGCGCTCACGAAAGGGGTGGGGCTCACCCTGGTTGATATAGACAGCAGGACGCGGTGGCCATGGAAGTCGGAACCCGCTAAGGAGTGTGTAACAACCCACCTGCCGAATCAACTAGCCCTGAAAATGGATGGCGCTGGAGCATTGGGCCCATACCCGGCCGTCGCCGGCAGCGAGACGCGCTTGGAGGTGCGCTCAGCGCGGCTCCCATATGATTGCGCACTGGTGTGCGTCTGGGTCGTGACAGCGTGGCACGTGAATGTCTGTAATGCATTGGATCAGTCTCCTTTCTTTAACAGGCAAAAGCTTTATAACCTCACTAATGCCTTGCATCGTCTATATTAGATATATAACAACGGGCGGGTGCGGGCGGATGGCGGGCGGGTGCGGTTCTGATCAAATGTTACATCGGGTGGATGGCGGATGGTTGACGACTTTCTGATGCGGTTGCGGATGAAATAATTGCCTATCCGCGCATCTCTAATACATATATATATATATATATATATATATATATATATATACCGTACACATATACATATATATACATATATATATATATATATATATATACATACACACCCTATAGTCAAAAAGTAAGGGGACTCCTGATCTAGAGATTTACACGGTGAAAGTAAAAATTACAAATATTGATATATTACTTATTTTTAACACTTTTATGAGTAGGGGTCCTTTTGGATTGTGATGATCTTTTTAAAACTGTGATTGTTAAAAAAAAAGAACCTAAAGCAATGTTGGTATGAATTATTTTACTGTATAAAGCTCAAATTACTTTACATTAAAATATCAAATATTCCACTTGTAAATTTTGAGGGGGTAAAATATTGCATATTTTGTGTTATGGTCATAAAGAACAGGATTTTCTTTGACAGAAAGCGCGTAAACCATAAAAAGAATTAAAAAAATGTCAACGGATAGATCTAACGTTGATGTATAGATATTTAAGCGTTGAAAGTGAAAAAAAATAACGATATTTAACACTTTAATGACTGAGACCCTTTTGGGTCCCCACGGCCTTTAACATTCACCTAAATTGAAGGAAGCCATAAAGCTTACAATATGTATATTGTTTTGGTTTTGAAAATGGAAAATAACAAAATAGCTCCTGAATGCTTTCATTTTGCAGCGTGCGGCCCTCAGTGGAAACAGTTTGGACACCCCTGGAGTAAATGATGAAATGACTGCACGGGAAGAAGTGAACTCACAGACCTTAAACTACCGTAACGCTATTGTAAAATGTGAATGCGATATAAACACACTGCAGGATAGGAGCGACACACACACACACACACACACACGAGTAAATGAGCTGTCCATCAAAACTGCTATGTGATAATTGGTGAAGATAATCTCTTTTTTTGTAATACGTGTAACGTGACCACCTTTACAGTGGTAATCCTTTAAGGGGAACTGCACTTTTTTGGGAATGTTGCCTATCATTCACAATCCTTATGTATGACAAGAACACATGTGCTTTTGTTTTTAATGCATTCTTAGTCGTTAATACAGCAAGTAAGAGGTGCAGCCCATAAAGTCCTATAAAAAAAACATCCAAAAACCACCAACATTTTTCATTTACATATCGTGACCTGAATATCAACCAAGTATTAGAGAGTAATTAAAAAATGCGGACAAACTATTTGTAGCCGCGCCGTGTTTACAGAGAGCTAACTAGATTATGCTGCTATATTGACATATTGAGCCGGTGAGCTGTTGCATCACCACTGAGCAGGTGAAATATACTAATTGCGGATTATAAATCATGTCTCTCACCTGGATAGTAGAAGGATGTGGCCATACACCGAGAAGTTGGTCAACTTTAATATCCACCTTAGAACGGGAGACGGCGAGAAAGGCCTTGTTTCTTTATCTTGCGTGAGGATCATGACAAATTCTTTATCCAAACGGGAAGATATGAACAGTTGACATCCCAGTGAGAGCAGACATTGTACAGTAAGTGATATGTATACATAGTATTATGTTGGTAGTTTGTATTTCTTGTTTAGCACTTAGTAATACTGCTGGATCTGCTTATCGCTGAAATTCTAAAACGTGTAGATCATCCTCCTTATGTTCAGGTTTCAAATAAAAGGTTCTGGATCATAATTTCTGCCAATGTACTGTATTTTCCAGGCTATAAACCGCTATGATTTTCGCCACACTTTGAACCTTGTGGCTTATAAAATGCTACGGCTAATTTATGGATTTTTCTTCGCTAACGGCCATAATGTTTTGTGTTCAATGAATAGTTTTCATAGAACACCGACAGAGACATTAGCCATGTGTACATGGACCCAATTTATTTAATCTGATCATCATTTGGATTAGAATTTTACTGCGTACATCAGGCCTGGGCAATTATTTTGACTCGGGGGGCCAAATTTAGGACGAGTTCGCTCCCTGCAGGTGCTGCGGGTTGTTTTGTGCCTTGAACCGGAAGCATAACCGAAGTATAACCGTTCTGCTCGAAAAAAAATCTTCATTCATCGCTCCGAGCAATGTTGGTAAGTTTTACAATACAACCAAAACAATTCACAAATACTTAAACCAGGAGTACCCAAACTACGGAAGTCCCAAGTTAAAAAAAAACACATTAAAAAAAGTTTGTTCTTTTCTGAATTATTATTGTTTTAAATCTGTCCTTTCTAATACATTTTCTACCGCTTGTTACTTTTGGTGTCTCCTAGCCGCTCAGGCAAATCATATTGTCTAAAAATAGATCTAGTCTTAGATTTAGAAAGGAAAGGAAATGTCCTATTTCTATGAAGCTCATCTTGTATTTGAGATTGTTTATAGGGTCGTTAGGCGAAATAAGTGCTCAACTTCAGCCTAAACCCTTTCGGTCTGTAACATTGTCAATTTATGAATGTACAACTGCTTGTTTATGTAAAACTGTTTGTTTATTTTGTTGACCACTGACCGAAGAAATAATAAACTAACAATAATAAATAAATAAGATTGGTCATATCTAGTCTTAGATGTAGATTGGTCAGATCTAGTCTTAAACTTAGATTGGTCAGATCTAGTCTTAGATTTAGATTGGTCAGATCTAGTCTTAAACTTAGATTGGTCAGATTTAGTCTTAAATTTAGATTGGTCAGACCTAATCTTGGATTTAGATTGGTCAGATCTCATCTTAGACTTAGACTGGTCAGATCTGGTCTTAGACTTAGATTGATTTGATCTGATCTTAGATTTAGATTGGTCAGATCTAGTCTTAGACTTAGATTGGTCAGATCTAGACTTAGATTAATATTGGTCTGATCTAGTCTTAGGCTTAGACTGGTCTGATCTAGTCTTAGATTGGTCTGATAAAGTCTTAGACTTAAATTGGTCAGATCTAGTCTCAGACTTAAATTTGTCTGATCTAGTCCCAAATATTTATACTCCAAAAACCAGGAGAGTGTGCCTGGGCAAGGATGGTTTTGCCCCATCGTAGATAGAAAAACAACTGTTGTTCAGCCCCCGGGCAAACTTTTTTTAACCCAATGCGGCCCCCGAGTCAAAAAGTTTGGGGACCCCGTACTAAACCGTCAACATGTGTGATGCCTCTAGGAGTGTTTTCGTGCAAATATGTACGCGCTACCGTTACGGTAGTCGTTTTTGGCTCTCATGAAGTCTGCCATTATTAGTAGTAGTTGTATTTTGTTGTTGATGGAAATAGCGAATGTTGTAATGCGTCTGTGAAATTAAAATGAGCAAAATACGTCAATATTACATGTTATTATAAATGTCTCTGTTACTACATTACATGCATACTTAGAGCTTGTATATAAAACGTTAAAGGAGCTTTTTGGATGTTTTTAGTTCATAAAGCGACTTCCATTGGCTCCACTGTTGGATTGTGAATGATCGGCAAATTCCCCCCAAAAAGTGCAGCTCCCCTTTAAAAAGATAAGTAAAGTGTGGTTTATATAAATATGTCATCTTCATTTTTAACTGTGATATTCATGTTTATGGGGGAGCTATGGTCTGATAAGTCGTCCACGCTGAAGCCCGACTCCTCCTCCACGTGCTTCAGCCCGTGTTTACGCTTGTGAAGCCTGAGGCTCTGAGAGCGACTGAAGCCCCGCCCACACACGTCACAGCTGTACGGCCTCTCGCCCGTATGAAGCCTCACGTGATTCTTGAGGCTGGAGGACCGCGTGAACGTCTTGTCGCAGTCGGGGCAGTTGAGCTTTTCCCCGAAGTGCGTCTTCTCGTGTTCCCTCAGACGTCCCGACTGGTTGAAGCTGCGGTCGCACAGGGAGCAGTGGTAGGGCTTCTCCCCCGTGTGCGTCAGACGGTGTCGGTTCATGGCGCCCGAGTGGGCGAAGCACTTGCCGCACTCCGGACAGGAAAAGGGCTTCTCCCCCGTGTGGACCTTCTGGTGGCCTTTGAGCTGACCTTTCTGGGTGAACTGCTTGCCGCACATAGCGCATTGAAAGGGTTTCTCTCCCGAGTGGATGCGCATGTGGATTTGCAGCGCCGACATCTTGTGGCAGTCTCTCCCACAGAGGCCGCAGCAGAAAGCGCTTCTAGACTTCTTGTTGTTACGCTGATCCTTCGCTGGTGATGTTGGAGACTTGACCACCTGGTCGGGAGGCTTCGGGGGAGCTGCAGAAACGTCATAGAAGGGATTGAAGAGGCGTGAAACGATTAACGAAGACCACAATTAACGTGCTAGTTTTTAACTAGCGGTTGTCATGCAAGTTGTCAGCTGGCGATTAGCGCGTCAGTTGTCGGCTAGCAATTAACATGCTAGTTCATCAGATAGCGATTAATGTGCCAGTTATCAGTGATTAACACGCCAGTGGTCAGCTTGAGATTAGCGCGCCAGTTGTCGGCTAGCTAGTACATAGTGATGGGTCCGGCAAAACCGATTCATTGGCGCATGCGTCAAGCTCATAGAGCAAAACCCTGTGTCGGTAAGCGTACCGCTTTTAGAAAGTCACGTGACCGATCATGAGCTGTTTCGGTCACGTGACCGATACGTGAACTGTGAAGTGAAGTGAATTATATTTATATAGCGCTTTTCTCGAGTGACTCAAAGCGCTTTACATAGTGAAACCCAATATCTAAGTTACATTTAAACCAGTGTGGGTGGCACTGGGAGCAGGTGGGTAAAGTGTCTTGCCCAAGGACACAACAGCAAATCAAATCAAATCAAATCAACTTTATTTATAAAGCACATTTAAAATTTACCACAGGGGTAGCCAAAGTGCTGTACAATGGGCAGGTTAAAAGATAATACGAGTACCGAGCAAACATAACACAACACAAACAAAACACGATAAAAAATAAATAAATAAAATAGAATAAATAAAACATAAAAACATAAAAACAGGTTCACAGCAGGTGTATTATGGGGCGCCATTGCAGGATGGATATCACTGAGTGTTAAAAGCCATGGAATAAAAGTATGTTTTTAAGAGAGATTTAAAAACAGGAAGAGAGGAGGCTTGTCTAATACTCAGAGGTAGGTCGTTCCAGAGCTTGGGAGCAGCAGCGGCGAAAGCTCTGTCACCTCTAAGCTTCAGCCTTGTGTCAGGGACCGTCAACAGCAGCTGATCGGCTGATCTTAAGGATCAGATGGGGCAGTAAGGCTGAAGGAGGTCGGAGAGATAGGTTGGCGCGAGGTTGTTTAGACATTTAAAAACAAATATAAGGAGTTTAAAATTGATTCAATAATGCACAGGGAGCCAGTGACTAGGATGGCGGAAGCGGGGATCAAACCTGCAACCCTCAAGTTGCTGGCACGGCCACTCTACCAACCGAGCTATACCGCCCCTGTGTCGCACTGACGCCTCCTGTGAGCGGGTCTTTTCTACAGCTGGAGAAATAATAACTAAGAAGAGAAATCGTCTAAAATTTAATACGTTGAAAAAACTGTTTTTTAAAAAAAATAAAAATGTCTAAAAAAAAAAGTTTTATATTCACAGTCCACAAGCATCCTCATTCACAACATGTTCTCTTAGATTTCCATGTTATGACACATGTTCACATTATTTATTGACTGTATCTAAAAAAGATAAAAATATATTTTTATTTAAATGAAGATATGAAATAATCCTAAATGAAATACAATGACTTGGTTTATATTATTGTATATACTAGGTCATAAAATCAGTGTCAGTTGAGTCGGTCCATAGGTTGCCTGTAGGGATTTTTAATGTCCAGCAGATGTCAGTATTTAGTGACACAGTGTCGACACAGTATCAATACAGTTTTGCAATGTGTCGAAACGCTTCATGACGCCTCATCAACCCATCACTACTAGCCAGTTGTCGGCTAGTGAATGATGTAACAATTTTAAGTTAGCGCTTAATGTAGCATTTGACAGCTAGCGATTGGTGCACTAATTGTCAGCTAGCGATTAGTGTGCCAGTTGTCAGCTAGCGATTAGTGTGCCAGTTGTCATCTACCGACTAGCGTGCCACTTGTCAGCAGTGTTGGGTTAGTTACTGAAAGCCAGTAACTAGTTATAGTTACTACTTACTGTATTTCAAAAGTAACTCAGTTACTAACTTAGTTACTTACACCAAAAAGTAATGCGTTACTGTGAAAAGTAACTATTTAGTTACTTCTTTCTTTCTTTTTTTTCTCTTTTTTTTTTTAAAGCTCCCATTAATGCCCTTTTAGCTTTCATTTCAGTACTGTTATTGCAGTGGAGAATAATATAATCTGTTGATCAACTCGGCATGCATTTGCATCACTGAACTCTGCTAAGCAATGTGGTCTACATACAACACACCCTCTTTATGTTTGTGAACTTTATAGTTACATTTACAGTGATGTGATAATCAAACACTCTAGAAGTCTAGAATGAATGAGTATATAAGAGAATTGACAGAGTGTGTACCTTCAGTGCTGAATGATGAGCAGAGGCAGAGTTTGGAGTGTTTTCTTTAGCTCGCTTTCCATGTTTATGTACTCACTGTCCAGGTACGTGAAAATGTTTTCCGTGCCATTTGCCGTTTGACGCCGGTATCATGCTAATTAGCTGCCTGAAAGCGGGTGACTCCACTGTAGAAATAGCCTGCATGTCTTCTAGCACATACGCTGCAATGGCTCTATCAATGTTGTCCTGGCTAGCAGTGCCTCCGTTAAAATCCTTAAGTGGAGGTGAAGTGGCTTCGGAGTCTGTGTCTCTCTTTACTAGCTTCGTCGAAGCATGTTGCTTTTGTAGCTGTTTCAGTAGATTTGCAGTAGATAGGATCTTTGATCCAAGACACAACTTACATTTAACTAAAATGTTCTTTTCTTTGTGCTCGACAAAAGAAAAGTAGTGAGAATATCTCCATGTTAAGATACTCGACTTCAGCTCCGCCATGTCTTGTTAGTAAACAGAGACGCGCCCCCCTCCCCTCCCCACACCCACACACACACACAGAGCGAGCCTCTTCTCTTCTCCCCCTTGTGACGCAAGAAGATTCAGAAGGACGACAAAGCAACTCTCCAATAAAACACACTCAGATCTTCTGTTTCTAGCCACTACATCATAAAAAATAACGTAAAATAACGCAGTAATGCATCATGTAGTAATGGTAACTGAGTTACTGAATATGAAAAATAACGCGTTAAACTACTAGTTACCACCGAAAATAACGGCGTTACAGTAAGTTAGTCTCAACACTGCTTGTCAGCTAGTAATTAGTGCGGCAGTTGTCAGCTGTCAGCTACCAATTAGCATGCCAGGTCTCAGCTAGCGATTAATGCACCGGTTGTCAGCTAGCGATTGGCCTGCCAGGTGTCAGCTAGCAATTAATGCACCAGTTGTCCGCTAACGATTTGCGTGCTAGTTGTCAGCTAGCGATCAGCACGTCAGTTGTCAGCTAGCAATTAGCGTGACAGTTGTCAGCTAGCGATTAGCGGCGCTATACTCTTTTATTTGAATAGCACTGTAAAATAACAAGGTACCTTTAGGACCAGTTTATTCAAAAGACAATTTTATACAGGATATATATCACGTTTTTCTACATAATGTTGCAGTGTTTAGATGCAGCTTATAAATAATAATAGAAGAAAATATGCAAAACAGATGCTTACTCTTGACCAGATCTTCTACTTCCTCCTTTTTCACTGCAGCTACACTATTTGCCTCAGCGGAACACTCCGTGGCCGAAGCTTCATCTAAATGTTGGAGAAAGACAACAAATGTGAGTCCAGAATATCATTTGGAGATGTAAACACGCCACGTCTGCGCGTACGTACCACACAGAGGCTCCTCCTCCTCCTCCTCTTTCACGACGACATTCATGAGCGGACTGGAGGGCTCCTGCTCAGACTCTTCGGAGTCATTTCCGTCTTGGGCTGCTCCGTCACAGTTGACGTCCTCAGAAGACGACGAGGACGACGAGGCGGAGGTCTCCACGCTGGCCGTAGCTTGATTGGCAGACAGCTAAAAACACAGGTGTGGAAGTCATTGATAACAATCTGATACTTATGACTGACACTTATCATTGCAAATATTCAAAGACCACTCTATCCATTTGTGCTGTGATTTTGTTTTGTTTGTGCCGTTACGGTTTTTAAGTTATGCTAAAATACATTTTCTGACTAGTGACGTCATCCAGCTCCCCGAACTTGTAACATTTGTTTGTGCTACAATTCTTTTTTGTCCAGTCGTTTTTATGTTTATGTCTTACAGTCTTTATTATTATTAACATTTAATTATTACTAGCTTCGTCGAAGCAAGTTGCTTTTGTGGCTGTTTCAGCAGATTTGAATTGCTGTTTTGGGCAGTAGATAGGATCTTTGATCCAAGACACAACTTACATTTAACTAAAATGTTCTTTTCTTTGTGCTCGACAAAAGAAAAGTAGTAAGAATATCTCCATGTTAAGATACTCGACTTCAGCTCCGCCATGTCTTGTTAGTAAACACAGACGCGGCCCCCTCTCCTCCCCACACCCACACACACACATAACCAGCCTCATAATATAAATAACTATAACACTAAGACAGAACTATTTTGCAGCACAAACATTGCAAAAACAAAAGGGACAAGTTTGGGGAGATTTTGACAAGGCTGGGTGGGGCTGGTTATGAATAATAACATGTTAATAATATAAAAACTATACTAGACAAAAATACATTTTGCAGCAAAAACAAATGGCAAAAGGTGCAAAGGGCTGGTTATGAATAACAACATGTTAATAACACAAAAACGAATATAGTTAGACAACAAAAATGTGCTGCACACACGTAGCACAAACAAATGGGACAAGTTCAGGGAGATTTTAACATGGTTGGGGGGCTGGTTATGAATAATAACACGTTAATAACATAAAAACTATAATAGACAAAATACATTTTGCAGCACAAACAAATGGGACAAGATGCAATGGGCTGGTTATGAATCACACAATGTTAGTAACATAAGAATTATAATTGTAATACCAAAAAAATGCAGCACAAACAAATTGGAATAGTTTAGGGAGCTTTTGACATGATTGGGGGTCTGGTTATGATTAATAACATGTTAATATCATAAAATGTATAAAATGAGAACATAAAAACTATAATAGGTTTTTTTTTAAAATTGCGACACAAAAGTAGCACAAACAAATGGGACAAGTTTGGGGGGCTGTATGACGTCACTATTGAGAAAATGTATTTAAAAATAACTTAAAAACTGTAACAGTACAAACAAATTGTTTTACAGGACAAACCAGCACAAAAGCTGCACAAACAAATGGCAGTGGTATTTTCATTTTATTTGCAATTATAAGGGGGGCCAAGGTCAAATAGGTTAATCCTGTGATTCAGGCACCACTTAACTGACCACAGAACTTTCCTCCAGAAGGTCTTATCTTTGTTCATGTGATGTCAGATGATTTTTTGTTAAGTACATAACTCCACATGTGTTCATGTGACATTGCATTGGACAAAGATAAGACCTTCTGGAGGAAAGTTCTGTGGTCAGATGAAACAAATATTGAGCCGTTTGGCCACAATACCCAGCAATATGTTTGGAGGAGAAAAGGTGAGGCCTTTAATCCAAGGAACACCATGCCTACCATCAAGCATGGTGGTGGTAGTATTATGCTCTGGGCCTGTTTTGCTGCCAATGGAACTGGTGCTTTACAGAGAGTAAATGGGACAATGAAAAAGAAGGATTAACTCCAAATATTAACATTGCTGTATGTATACTTTTGACCCAGCAAATTTGGTCACATTTTCAGTAGGCCCATAATAAATTCATAAAAGAACTAAACTTCATGAATGTTTTTTTGTGACCAACAAGTATGTGCTCCAATCACTCTATCACAAAAAAATAAGAGTTGTAGAAATTATTGGAAACTCAAGACAGCCATGACATTATGTTCTTTACAAGTGTATGTAAACTTTTGACCACAACTGTATGTTAGTTAGTATTATAGCATGTTAGCATAGTACTGTTGACATGCTAACTTTTTTAGCACATTTTGCTCATATTTTTTGTTACTTGACACTATCTAGCCAGTGCCCTTACTAAAATTGTATTTACTAATTGTTTGAAAAAAAATCTATGTATTGTACTGGATTTGAAGGTGAAAACTACCAAGTTGGCCCCGCAACCTTTATTTGGCAGTCTGTGGCCCTCAGTGGAAAAAGTTTGGGCACTCCTTTTCTAGTCTGCATGTGCATAAAAAACGGCTAGCAAATAAAAGGCTCGCAACTATGAATTGGTTCTAATCATTCACATAAAAGAGACGTTCAAAAGACTTGAGTCATTCGCAAATGTCACATCTCCAAAAAAATGTTGGTTTTAGATCGTCTTATATTCGGGTCAATAGAGTAATTGATTTACTAGTCTCACGTCATGGAGGATAGACAATCAAATTCCTTCCTACTTAACACAGGGAGAAACAGGTTGAACATTTTAGTGCTGTGTCAACACCTCAGGGCTGATGTCAGTCGCTTCCCTCTGTGACGATTCGCCGGCGGCAGTTTGAACCGATCCATTCTTGCTCTGCGTGCAGGACTTTTTATGGTTCCTGAGGGTTCCAGCCAGCGAGAAGTGTCTGCCACAATCCGCGCAGGTATACGGCTTTTCTCCCGTGTGGATCCTGGTGTGCCTCCGGAGCTCCCCGGGCGCCACAAAGGACTTGTTGCACTGCGTGCAGCTGTACGGTTTCTCCCCTGTATGCGTCCGCATGTGAGTGGTCAGAGTCCACTGCTGCGCAAAGGTCTTTCCGCAGTCCGGGCAGTGGTAGGGCGTGATTCCCGTGTGCAGGCGCTCGTGTCTCACCAGCGTGCCCGACAACGCGAACCTCTTGTCGCAGAAGTTGCACTGATACGGCCTCTCGCCGGTGTGAGTCCTCTGGTGGTCCCTCAGCTCGGCGGCCGAGTTGCAGCTCTTATCGCAGTCCGAGCACGGGAACTTCTTCCTGGTGAAGCCGGCGACCACCTCGGAGTGCATGGCGTCCAGGTGCGTCTTGAGGTGCCAGTGGCGTGAGAAGCTCTTCAGACAGATGGAGCAGTGGTACGGTCTCTCGCCGGTGTGAGTCCTCCTGTGGAGCCTAAGTTCACCCTGGCTGGCGAACCGCTTCTCGCAAAAAGTGCATGGGAAGGGTTTCTCTCCCGTGTGAATCCTCTGGTGGATCATGAGCAGACCCTTTTCGGGAAATCTCTTGTCGCACACGGAGCACGGGAAAGGTCTTTCTCCAGAGTGAGTGCGCAGGTGACGCTGGAGTTTGGAAGCGTACGGAAAGACTTTACCGCACACGGTGCAGCGATGGAAGGAGGTGGGCTTTTCATTCTCGCTCTGATCGAATGCAATGGAGAGGGTTTCTGCCGCTCCACCTCTTGGAGTGACTCTCTCTCCTAGGTCAACAGAAAGACATGTTACTGGAGAAAACACATGCAGTGCATTGGAAAAGTATTCATTTTTTCTACATTTTCTTATGTTACAGCCTTATTCCCAAATTCCTTGAATCCTTAAAATTCTGCAGACAATACCCCATAATGACAAGGTGAAAAGTTTTTTTTTTTCCTTTTGCAAATTTATTAAAAAAATAAATATGCAGCAATTTACAGAAACATCCTGGATGACACCAACGCTTCCCATCCAACCTCATGGACATTGAGAGGTGCTGCAAAACTGCCCAAAGATAGGTGTGCCAATTCAAAAAGACTTGAGGCTGGAATTGCTGCCAAAGGTGCATCAACAAAGTATTTAGCAAAGGCCGTCAATACTTATGTACATGTGATTTATTTATATATATATATATATATATATATATATATATATATATATATATATATATATATATATATATATAATACATTTGTAAAAACAATTAAAAAAAATGTTTTCCCACATTGTCATAATGGGGTTTTGAGTGTAGAATTTTGAGGACAAAATTGAATTATTCAATTTTGGAATAAAGCTGTAACATAACAAAATGTGGAAAAAGTGAAACGCTGTAGCTAAATCCACACTATACATTTTTTTAAACATATTCTCAATTAAAATTATAAAAACTTAGAATTTTTTTAGGGTGATTTTATTGTTATTAAGATGTTATTTGCCTTCTAGTAATTGTATTCATTTGTTAAGCACTTTGACTTGCTTGTGTATGAATTGTGCTCTATAAATAATCTTGCCTTGCTTTTGGGCTGTTATCATTAACAAATGCAATTAATTAAAAAAATACTGCGCTTCTGTGTTAGCTACCTCTCTTAGCTTGTTATGTATAATTTCTGGTGGATCTACTCTCTATTTCATGCTGCCCTTTTTTTGCTGCAGCTGTTACATATACTCTAATATTGTACATGGTAATTGGGATTTGTTATATATTTTATATATTATATAAAAATATAACAACTATATAAAAATAAAATATATCAGTATATATTATATACTGTATATATGATATGTAAATATTACATATGTTATATTTTATATTGCTACTACGGTACATTTTTAGTCTACTTTATACCTTTTGTTTTCGCCCTCTTTTTGTGCCTTTGTGTGCATTATCCTTTCCATCCTTACCCTTTCCATCCTTTGTAACTGAGCTACTGTGTGGAACAATTTCCCTTTTGGATCAATAAAGTTTGTCTAAGTCTAAGTTGCTAGTTCACAGTTCCACACTGACATGACCATGAAAGAAAAAACTAAGCAATGACTGCAAACAGCAAATATAAAGTTTGAGTAAAATACGTAGCTTCCTACTGTGGAAAGATCAGTCATACTGAATCATTGCGGTATTGTCGTGTCAGTTTGTATGAACGTGGCAGTAGTTTCTGTTGATTTACAACGCTTTGCGCTGTTCCTCATGGGAAATGTGGTCTTCAGGCAAAACACTACCGCTTTGGTCCACTGGCGCCGCCAAAATCAACCAAAACTGTGAAAGTACTGAAGTGGATCTTTAAGTAATTTATTCGTCTAAAACTAGACTAAAAGTAAATCAATTTGGATGATTAAAACACATTTTCGCCCAAGTAAACTAAAAACTGCTGTCAAAATTGATATGATTTATGATAATACACTTTTACTCATATGTCTCTATTTTGTTTGAGGTCTTTTTACACTTGTGTGCCAAGTAGGAATGTTAAAAATTAAACGTGTGAGGCTCATTTGCAATCCAATTCACCTTCATATTATGTACGCTTTTGAGTGTTTTATTCTTTTTATTACAGGTGCTTAACTTTCTTTTATGCTTGTATGAAGGTTAATAATGAAAAATCTAAACTAAAAAAATTAAGAATATGACTTACCACTATTTTACACAATTAATTGTGACAGTTTGACCATGTAAAAGATGTCTAATCGGGGACATTTTGGATTTCTTTGGTGTGATGATCATTTGTCGTAATATTAAAAACACTGAATATGAATCTAAATCCTTACTGTGGAATAATTCAGACCCTCCAGAATTGAAAGTAACGGTGAAGCATTGACTCCACAAAGTGTCGTTGGACTCACTGAGATCTGACAAATCCACTTCTTCTCCATCAGAGTTGATGAGGGGGCCGATATCTTGCTGCTGGTTTTCCTCCTCTTCCTCCTCCTCTGTCATCGTCACAGATGGTCCAAAATGCTCTGGGCTTTCAGAGCTCATCTCTGCGGAGGAGGCAACAGTAGGCCCGCTGTCAAAAAGAGGAAGGTGCATAATTAATCATAATAACTGCTCAAATATATACAGTGCATCCAGAAAGTATTCACAGCGCTTCAGTTTTTTGTTATGTTACTGCCTTGTTCCAAAATGGAATACATTCAATGTTTTCCTCAAACTTCTACAGACAATACCCCATAATGACAATGTGGCAAATTTATCAATAATAAAAATGAAAAAAAATCACATTGTCTTCACAGCTTTTGCTTAATACTTTGTTGATGCACCTTTGGCAGCAATTACAGTCTCAAGTTTTTTTTGGATACGACGCCACAAGCTTGGCACACCTATCTTTGGGCAGTTTTGCCCATTCCTCTTTGCAGCACCTCTCAAGCTCCATCAGGTTCGATGAGAAGCGTTGGTTTGCAGGATGTCTCTGTACATTGCTGCATTCATCTTAGTCTAGTCAGGGAGGTGACCAAGAACCCGATGGTCAGTCTGTCAGAACTACAGCATTCCTCTGTGGAGAGACGAGAACCTTCCAGAAGGACAACCATCTCTGCAGCAATCCACCAATCAGGCCTGTATGGTAGAGTGGCCAGACAGAAACCATTTCTTAGTAAAAGTTTACCAACATGCACCTGAAAGACTCTCAGACCATGAGAAACTAAATTCTCTGGTCTGATGAGACAAAGATCGAACTCTGTGGCGTGAATGCCAGGCATCATGTTTGGAGCTCATCACCAGGCCAATACCATCCCGACAGGGAAGCATGGTGGTGGCAGCATCATGCTGTGGGGATGGTTTTCAACAGCAGGAACTGGGAGACTGGTCAGGACAGAGAGAAAGATGAATGCAGCAATGTACCGAGACATACATCCTGGATAAAAAAACAACGCTTGCCATCCAACCTGATGGACCTTAATAGGCGGTGCAAAGAGGAATGGGCGAAACTGCCCAAACTTGTGCCATCGTATCCAAAAAAACTTGAGACTGTAATTGCTGCCAAAGGTGCACCAACAAAGTATTTAGCAAATGCTGTGAATACTTATGTACTTTTTGTAATAAATATATTTTAACAAAACACTAAATTTGCCCTAGTGTGTTAACCTGACTCTCGCCAGAACCTTGTAGTTCGCTGAGTTCCACACAAGGATCTGGGCTCAAGGGTATTGCAAACTCCTTCGAGATATCAAAATATAATGAACCAATCAGGATCGCCAGGAGGGATTTAATAGATGTGACGTAGCGCCGAAGCGACTGTTTGATTCAAACAACAATGGCGGCCACGCAGCGAGCAGTCGTGTGCTGACATTAATTCTGCTATTGCAACTGTTTTGTCGACTCTATCAAATATTAATTATTTAAAAGATGAACAGAGAACTTTTCGCTCGGTTGTTATCCAATACGTCGGCTGTTCTGTTTTGGAATTCCCAGCGTCGCTCTCATCAGCGTCGCGGGTTGATTTCGATGTGAGTGGTTGAAGTAGCACGTCATTCAAGATAATGGATAAGTGGTTTATCCAATCTTTTTTTTTTTTTTTACAAAGCCCCGCCTATTGAAATACATCTCCTATTGAGAAGTCCTAGATCCTTGTGTGGAGCTCAGCAAACTACAAGGATCTGGCGAGAGTCAGGTTACTAGTGTGTGAACGTGAGTGTGAATGTTGTCTGTCTATCTGTGTTGGCCCTGCGATGAGGTGGCGACTTGTCCAGGGTGTACCCCTGGGCATGATGTTAAAGTGCATCCGGCAGTGGAGGCTCCTCTATGGGATCTTGGGGCACTAGGAGGTTAACCCCTTTACTATTGTTACCCCAGGTGGCCCTTGGCAAAGGCCTAGTACCTGACTGCCCCCTAGCCAGGGATACGGTGAAGACCTCAACGGCGGAGCAGGCGGAAGACGGTAGATTTAAGAACCAGCACAACGGCTGCGATGGCGGAAGAAGGCACCCCCACATCCATGTGGGCCCAGTTATGGGGAAATAACAACCCAAGACCTCAACGGTGGAACAGGCGGTGGATGACTGCTAACCCTATGGAGCGTCACAACGGCTGGGATGGCGGATGAAGGCTGCAGCAGAAAAGGGTCCCCAGTCGTCTTGGACTCCACGCCACTGGACCCTGACCCGGATCTGTCAAGGATCATGTGGTGACTGTCTGTGCACCAGTCTCCCCACGTTAAACAAAGTCACGCACAGGCATCCTCCATAAAGGGATACCCTTTTATTTCTATTTTTTATCTATGTTTCTGTTTTATCTAATGTTTATCTAGTGTGTGTCATTATTTTAATTTTTTTATTTTTTTTTTTTATTATATATTCTAACTTTCTATTTTTTATTTTATTTTTTAAATTATTTTTTTATAAAAAAAATGTTATATACTTTGCAGCACTTTGAGATTTTTACATATGTAAAGTGCGTTACAAATGTAATTAATTATTATTATTATTATTATACCCCCCTACCAGGAATGACCGCCGATGATGATGATGATGATGATGATGATGATGATGATGATGACGACCACGCCTTCCGCCCGAAAGCAGCTGATATAGGCTCCAGCACCCTCCGCGACCCCGTAAGTGACAAGCGGTAGAAAATGGATGGATGGAAAATATTTTCACATTGTCATTGGAGAATTTTGGGGACAAAAATCAATGTATTTCATTTTTGGAATAAGGCTGGTATGGGAGAGGGAAGTCTGGGCTTCCCTGCTTAGGCTGCTGCCCCCGCGACCCAACCTCGGATAAGCGGAAGAAGATGGACGGATGGATGCCACTACAAAACATGGAACAAGTGAAGAAACTTTGCACTGTACATGCTCGGTTGTTTCGAGAGTAGACTGTCAAAAGATGTGAATATAAGTGCAAATAGTTTGTTTATAAGATTTGATTGATTGATTGAGATTTTTATTCGTAGATTGCACAGTACAGTACATATTCCGTACAATTGACCACTAAATGGTAACACCCGAATAAGTTTTTCAACTTGTTTATAAGTCGGGGTCCACGTTAATCAATTCATGGTATAAATATATACTATCATCATAATACAGTCATCACACAAGTTAATCATCAGAGTATATATACATTGAATTATTTACATTATTTACAATCCGGGAGGTGGGATGTGGAGGGGGTTGGGGTGGGTGGGGTTAGGTTTGGTTGATATCAGCAGAAAGCATAAGAACAAGTATATACATTTGATTATTTACAATCCGGGGAGGTGGGATGTGGTGGGGGGAGGGTGTTAGTTTAGGGTTGTAGTTGCCTGGAAGTGTTCTTTTAGTGCGGTTTTGAAGGAGGGTAGAGATGCCCTTTCTTTTACACCTGTTGGGAGTGCATTCCATATTGATGTGGCATAGAAGGAGATTGAGTTAAGACCTTTGTTAGATTGAAATCTGGGTTTAACGTGGTTTGTGGAGCTCCCCCTGGTGTTGTGGTTATGGCGGTCATTTACGTTAAGGAAGTAGTTTGACATGTGCTTCGGTATCAGGGAGGTGTAGCAAATTTTATAGACTAGGCTCAGTGCAAGTTGTTTTACTCTGTCCTCCACCCTGAGCCAGCCCACTTTGGAGAAGTGGGTAGGAGTGAGGTGTGATCTGGGGTGGAGGTCTAGAAGTAACCTGACTAGCTTGTTCTGGGATGTTTGGAGTTTAGAGTTTAGGGTTTTGCAGGTGCTAGGGTACAAGGAGTTGCATGCGTAATCGAAAAAGGGTTGAATGAGAGTTCCCGCTAGAATCTTCATGGTGCATATGTTGACCAGAGAGGAGATTCTATAGAGAAATCTTGTTCGTTGGTTGACCTTTTTGATTACCTTGGTTGCCATTTTATCACAGGAAAGACTAGCCTCTAGAATGGAACCTAGGTAGGTGACCTCATCCTTCCTGGTGATAACAATGTCACCCACTTTTATAGTGAAGTCATTGACTTTCTTGAGGTTGATTAGGGACCCAAATACAAACCCCGTTTCCATATGAGTTGGGAAATTAAGTTAGATGTAAATATAAACGGAATACAATGATTTGCAAATCCTTTTCAACCCATATTCAATTGAATGCACTACAAAGACAAGATATTTGATGTTCAAACTCATAAACTTTTTTTTTTGGTTTTTTTTTGCAAATACTAATTGACTTAGAATTTCATGGCTGCAACACGTGCCAAAGTAGTTGGGAAAGGGCATGTTCACCACTGTGTTACATGGCCTTTCCTTTTAACAACACTCAGTAAACGTTTGGGAACTGAGGAGACACATTTTTTAAGCTTCTTAGGTGGAATTCTTTACCATTCTTGCTTGATGTACAGCTTAAGTTGTTCAACAGTCTGGGGGTCTCCGTTGTGGTTTATAAGGCTTCATAATTCGCCACATATTTTCAATGGGAGACAGGTCTGGACTGCAGGCAGGCCAGTCTAGTACCCGCACTCTTTTACTATGAAGCCACGTTGATGTAACACGTGGCTTGGCATTGTCTTGCTGAAATAAGCAGGGACGTCCATGGTAACGTTGCTTGGATGGCAACATATGTTGCTCCAAAACCTGTATGTACCTTTCAGCATTAATGGCGCCTTCACAGATGTGTAAGTTACCCATGTCTTGGGTACTAATACACCCCCATACCATCACAGATGCTGGCTTTTCAACTTTGCGCCTATAACAATCCGGATGGTTCTTTTCCTCTTTGGTCCGGAGGACACGACGTCCACGGTTTCCAAAAACAATTTGAAATGTGGACTCATCAGATCACAGAACACTTTTCCACTTCATATCAGTCCATCTTAGATGAGCTCAGGCCCAGCGAAGCCGACTGCGTTTCTGGGTGTTGTTGATAAACGGTTTTCGCCTTGCGTAGGAGAGTTTTAACTTGCACTTACAGATGTAGCGACCAACTGTAGTTACTGACAGTGGGTTTCTGAAGTGTTCCCGAGCCCATGTGGTGATATCCTTTACACACTGATGTCGCTTGTTGATGCAGTACAGCCTGAAGGATCGAAGGTCACGGGCTTAGCTGCTTACGTGCAGTGATTTCTCCAGATTCTCGGAACCGTTTGATGATATTACGGACCGTAGATGGTGAAATCCCTAAATTCCTCGCAATAGCTGGTTGAGAAATGTTGTTCTTAAACTGTTCAACAATTTGCTCACGCATTTGTTGACAAAGCGGTGACCCTCGCCCCATCCTTGTTTGTGAATGACTGAGCATTTCATGGAATCTACTTTTATACCCAATCATGGCATCCACCTGTTCCCAATTTGCCTGTTCACCTGTGGGATGTTCCAAAATAAGTGTTTGATGAGCATTCCTCAACTTTAGCAGTATTTATTGCCACCTTTCCCAACTTCTTTGTCACGCGTTGCTGGCATCAAATTCTAAAGTTAATGATTATTTGCAAAAACAAACAAAAAAAAAGTTTATGAGTTTGAACATCAAATATGTTGTCTTTGTAGCATATTCAACTGAATATGGGTTGAAAATGATTTGCAAATCATTGTATTCCGTTTATATTTACATCTAACACAATTTCCCAACTCATATGGAAACGGGGTTTGTAGGATGAGAGGTAATGACTGGGGACTCACTGACTCGCTTACCATTGATGTGGGTATGGATATATTATTATTTGTCTTAGAGGCAATTTAGTGTGTTTTTCCACCAGTCAGCTTTTGTGCAGCTTGGTTGCCAGTTGGTGTGTGCCAGTGCCTCCCTGCTGTCTGGAAGTCATCCATTGTGGAGCTCAAGGACACAACAACAGGGATGCTTTGTTCTGAAGGGGGTGTGAACCTGGCCGGGTCTTCACATAAGGCTGTCTTCAAGGGGATGGGAGGATTGACATTATTACAGGTGCAACATATACTAATCAGGTGCAACATGTTGTTATGCATCCTTGCTCAGTGGCTGTAAGGACACAGTTTCCTCTGAGACCTGCTAGCTTCGTAGCATTAGCTAATAGCCATCCCACATTTGCCTTGGACCAAAGATGTCCTGAAAAAGACTTTATACAAACCCTCTTTCACTACTGACGTCATGGTTTATATGACGCTAATATAATACGAAGACATGTTGTTTTTAGCCAGCTAGCTATAGCCACTGGTCGGCGTTCACAATGAGCAACTAGCGGTACGATTAGCCAGACCCAGACGAATACACACCGTTTAAGTAAAAATGTTCTTCTCGAATAACCACACAATCACAACATTGGCACACATTAAGCTGTCATAACTGAGAAGAAAGATGGCAGGTTAGCCTAGCTTAGCTTGTAAAACAGACAATAGAGGCACCAACCTGAGCGTTTAAAGGTCTCCCTCCAGGTTAGGAATAAAAGGCGAATTTTTTTTTACTCCAAACACCTGGGCAATTTTAATACTTTCCTCTCATTTTCACGCCAAGTGAGAGGAAAAACACGTGTCCAATTGTGGACATGTATTATCAATTGGCATCATTTAACTTCTAGCTGTTGTTGCTTGACCCCCAAAGGCAACATGGCAACTTCCGGTTGGGTTTGTTCGATACCAAAATAAAAGCCGTTGGTGGTGGTGTGTTCTTAACCTTGTTGGAGGTACCGAACCCCATCAGTTTCATATGCGCATTCACCGAACTCTCCCTTAGTGAAAAATACAATGTTGTTTTTTTTCAAATTCAATACAAAGTTATATGTTTTTGGTAACACTTTAGTATGGGGAACATATTCTAAGTAACAAAGACTTAATTTAGAGTTTTTTGGACACTAGGGCAGGGGTCGGCAACCCGCGGCTCTAGAGCCGCATGCGGCTCTTTAGCGCCGCCCTAGTGGCTCTCTGGAGCTTTTTCAAAAATGTATGAAAAATGGAAAAAGATGAGGGGGAAAAATATATTTTTTGTTTTAATATGGTTTCTGTAGGAGGACAAACATGACACAAACTTCCCTAATTGTTATAAAGCACACTGTTTATATTAAACATGCTTCACTGATTCGAGTATTTGATGAGCGCCGTTTTGTCCTAATTATGGCGGTCCTTGAACTCACCGTAGTTTGTTTACATGTATAACTTTCTCCGACTTTCTAGGACGTGTTTTATGCCACTTCTTTTTCTGTCTCATTTTGTCCACAAAACTTTTAAGGTTGTGCATGAAAGGTGAGTTTTGTTGATGTTCTTGACTTGTGTGGAGTGCTAATCAGACATATTTGGTCACTGCATGACTGCAAGCTAATTGATGCTAACATGCTATTTAGGCTAGCTATATGTACATATTGCATCATTATGCCTCATTTGTAACTATATTTGAGGTCATTTAGTTTCCTTTAAGTCCTCTTAATTCAATTTATATCTCATGACACACTATCTGTATGTATATGGCTTTTAATTTTTTGCGGCTCCAGACAGATTTGTTTTTGTATTTTTGGTCCAACATGGCTCTTTCAACATTTTGGGTTGCCGACCCCTGCACTAGGGGAGCATATTCTAAATAACAAAGACTTAATTTAGAGTTTTTGGACACTAGGGGAACATATTCTAAGTAACAAAGACTTAATTTAGAGTTTTTTGGACACTAGGGGAACATATTCTAAGTAACAAAGACTTAATTTAGAGTTATTTGGTTAGGGTTAGGGTTAGAGGGTTAGGGCCAGGGTTAATAAGTACTTAATAATGACTAGTTAAGAGCCAATATGTTACTAATGTGCATGTTGATAAGCAACTAATTTATGGTGAATATGTTCCCCATACTAAGGTGTTACCATGTTTTTATACTGGTGCACAAAATGAACCGTGCATGAACATCACCTTGTTCAAAGAACAAAACCAACACAGTGCATAAACTCACAACAAATTACACATCTGCAAATCAGTGTGACTTCTGCTGTTGTCGTATTCGTAATACGCCGATAGGGAGAAGTTTGTATTTACACGATGAGTCGGGTGTGTTTTGACCTCCGCCGAACCCCTAGGGTTCGATCGAACCCAGGTTAAGAACCACTGGTGTAAATCTTTTAAGCAATTGTTGCTGCCTTTAAACCAGTGCTTCTCATTTATTTTCTGTTCCTTCACTACGGTTGGAAGGTTCACCCTCCCGCCCCACGCTCGTTTGCGATCATAAATAGGATCAATTGTCAGTAAAATTGTTATAAGTACACCTCTGCAAAACATTGTATCCTCATGGACATTAAATTAAAAAAAAAACTTAGATCAACTTACAACAAAAAATGGTTTTATTAAGAAATGTTTTAGTCTGTAACCCAAAATAAAGTGCATCAATTTGCCTGGAATTAAAAAAAAAAAGGTTTTATCCTTATTTGTAAAGTGAATTATATTTCTCCAGTGAATCAAAGCGCTTTTACTAAGTTACATTTAAACCAGTGTGGGTGGCACTGAGAGCAGGTGGGTAGAGTGTCTTGCCCAAGGACACAACGGCATTGACCAGGATAGCGGATTCGAACCTGGAACCCTCAACTTGCTGGCACGGCCTCTCTACCAACGAGCCACGACAAATTTAAACTATAAACATTTTTTAATCGACTTAAAGCATTTGATAATGAAAAATAAAATTAAAAAATTTTAAATTCATTCAAATTCATCAGCAACTCAGGAGCACAATATATAAAACACTTTAACTTACAAAGCCAAAAAGGAATAAAATAATTTGTGATTTAAAAAAAAAAAAATTTAATCAATACAAATGTGGGAGTCGGTATTAATGGCTACAATGGGCACACTTTGCAGTGCACAGCGTTTCCGTACTGCATACTGATAAAGCATGTTCCCTGGGGCCCCACCACACTTTTTGAGAAGCACTGCTTTTAAAGATTCACAAATAGTTCATGCTTATACAATCAGCCCCAAAATGTTTAATTATTGACTGTCAATACTGTGCACCACAGATGTCAAACTCAAGGCCCGGGGGCCAAATCTAACCCAACACATCATTTTAAATGACCCGCCAAAGCCTGGAAATAACATGCGTCAATAAATACTTTGTTTATGTCTATTTTGACACAAAAAATACATGCACTGCCTGCAGTTGCTTACCATGTAAACTTAAAATATTAATACAAATATACTATCATACATTTTAAAATGTTAAAATACTTAAATATCTGTTTGACTTATGATTTATATAGTTATCCATGAAATTGTACAGTGACAAAGACAACAGATTTAACGGTAACAACTGTCAGCTGAGTCATCAGAATATTACCGTAAAAAAAAACTAAACAGAAATACACTCCAAAAACAACCGTATATTTTAGGGTTAAATCAAAAAGGCAGCTCAGTTGCCAAAATCCATCCATCCATCCATTTTCTACCGCTTATTCCTTTTGGGGTCATGGGGGGCGCTGGAGCCTATCTCAGCTACAATCGGGTGGAAGGCGGGGTACATCCTGGACAAGTCGCCACCTCATCGCAGGGCCAACACAGATAGACAGACAACATTCACACACTAGCGCCAATTTAGTGTTGCCAATCAACTTATCCCCAGGTGCATGTCTTTGGAAGTGGGAGGAAGCCGGAGTACCTGGAGGGAACCCACGCAGTCACGGGGAGAACATGCAAACTCCACACAGAAAAATGCCGAGCCCGGGATTGAACCCAAGACTACTCAGGACCTTCGTATTGTGAGGCAGATGCACTAACCCCAAAATGTTATTCTAAAATAAAATAAAAAGTTTACAGTGTAGGTAAAAAGCATAACGATGGTGGGGTGATATAGGAGTGGCCGTGCCAGCAATTTGAGGGTTCCAGGTTCGAACCCCGCTTCTGCTATCCTAGTCACTGCCGTTGTGTCCTTGGGCAAGACACTTTACCCACCTGCTCCCAGTGCCACCCACACTGGTTTAAATGTAACTTAGATATTGTGTTTCACTATGTGAAAGCGCTTTGAGCCACTAGAGAAAAGCGCTATATAAATATAATTCCCATTCACTTCATAACCAAACACATAGGCAATTGTATAACAATATCATGAAGCAAATCTTTACATTGACATTATTTACGGTTACAAGCGCAGCCATAATTGTGAGATGGCCCTCAATAAAAACGAGTTTGACACCTATGCAAGTGTACTATGTACAATATTGAAATAGTACTTACAGCTATTACCCTGTGTGAACCCAAATAACACCAAACAGTGTTAAAGACTTACAGAGCCTGTGGCTCGAGTATGTGAAACAAATCAGTCTGGAAAAACAATCAGACTTAGATTGATTCAAACATGGTCACTGGCGCAATGTCTTCGAGTTTGAAGAAGGTTCTGACAACTTTTAATTACTCTGAAAACCAGTCAACAATCGAACAAGACACATTCTGGCATTATTTTGAAGCATTCCTCTAAATAAATAAATAAATGATAAATGGGTTATACTTGTATAGCGCTTTTCTACCTTCAAGGTACTCAAAGCGCTTTGACAGTATTACCACATTCACCCATTCACACACACATTCACACACTGATGGCAGGAGCTGCCATGCAAGGCGCTAACCAGCAGCCATCAGGAGCAAGGGGTGAAGTGTCTTGCCCAAGGACACAACGGACGTGACTAGGATGGTAGAAGGTGGGGATTGAAAACCAGCAACACTCCGATTGCTGACACAGCCACTCTACCAACTTCGCCACGCCGTCCTAATGTCTAAATCAAGTTGATATAAATTACAACACTGTAACGTGTTCAACAAGGTTAAAAAGGACAAGAAATGTATTTTCAATCAATTCTTATAAACAGAATAGCAGCAAGTGAATCGGTGCTTCATATTCAGCTCAGCGTTCAGATAGTACATTAGTAGCACAGATGAACACAGAGTGTTTTTCTTCCAAGAAATAACATTTGCAGGATGACATGGCGATTTATACCACAGTTTGTTGTTTAGGTCTCCCCAATGGCTTTGTTGGAGGTTTTGGCTTCTTGTCGTGAATCATTCTATGCGATCTGTAGCCTTGAAAGTAATAAAAAGACTTCCCACATATTTCGCAGGTGTAGGGTTTCTCTCCGGTGTGAACCCTCAGGTGCACTTTAAGTGTCTCGGCTCGTGTGTAACTTTTCCCGCAGATTGCACACAGGTGAGGGCGTTCTCCGCTGTGAGTTTTGAGGTGCACTGCGAGGTAGGAGGCATACAGGAAGGCCTTGCCGCACTGCTCGCAGTGGTAGTTCTTTTCCCCGCGGTGGGCCAACTCGTGTCGTTTGAGGCTGCACGACGAGATGAAAGTTTTTCCGCACTCGGAGCAGGCGAACGGCGAGTTCGTGGTGTGAATACGGCTGTGGATTTTTAACGACTCTATGTTTTTGAACGGCTTGCCGCAGATTGGACAAGCGTGAGGCTTTTTGTGACTGCTGCGGTGCTCTTCAAGTTGATCTTTTAGGGGGAAGTTCATTCCACACTCTCCACACACATGATTTGTGACTGAGGGCGATTCTGTAGTGGGACTCTTCTCCTCCGCTAACGTCCAGTTTGACTCTCCTGAGGGCAAAATATAGACATTTACAATGCATCCGCTTCACTTTTTCCACATTTTATGTTACAGCCTTATTCTGCCTTATACTGGCCCCAATATGGACTGGACTCTCATATTATTACATACCTGCCAACTTTTGAAATCAGAAAAACCTAGTAGCCAGGGTGCAGGGGCCGCAGGCCCCGGTAGGTCCAGGACAAGGTCCTGGTGGGGGGTTCAGGTTCGCCCCCCGACGCAAAATGATTATTAGCATTCAGACAGGTTAAAATGTTGCTAAAACCATCACTTTTCTATCAGTCACAGTGACTTTTCAAAACAAAAATATTACAGCAAAAATCATATGGGTTGATTGACATGTTTATTCTGTAAGCTAACTTCAATAGTTTGAAATTATTTTGACAGTTAATGCCAGTTATCCTGTCAACCTTTCACAAGACTTCAATTTGTTAATTGAAAGTATAAACAGTATAAACACTTTTTACAGTAAACAAATGGTAAAACAGTACTAAACAATTCCATTAAAAAAAAATTGGTGTCATTATTAACTTTCTGTCCAAGCTTGTATAATCTACTGCCTTGTTCAATTGTAAAAAATATTCTGTGCCTAAAATTCACATTTCTATCACAATTATCATACTGTAAACATGGTAAGCTAACTTCATTAAAATTAATAGTCCTGTCAATAGTATGGAATTACAATTCAAATGTAGTTTTTTTGTAAGCCTTTCAAAAGAATTCAAAATATGAAAAATTAATGAAAATTAATTTAAGCCATCAGACACTTGAAAAGTGGCACATCACATCTCTAATGTAATCATTTTAACTTTTCAACAGAAATAGCACTGCAAAAATATTAAGGACATACTTCTGTATTTTGGTAGTTATGCTGTCAACATTTAACAAGATTTCGTCAACTTGGACTTGAAAGCATAAATAGTATAAACACTTTTAACAGTATAACAGTACTAAACAATTCCAATAGATAACATTGGTGTCATTACCTTTTTGTGGCTAAAATCCGAAAAACGTTGAAAGTTTTCCACTTGTATCGCTAGCAACGGCATTAGACTTGGTCTTTTACGTGGTCTTTTACATCGCTAATTCCTCCGTGTCCGATCGAAAAATCTTGTCTGCACAAGGTGCAATTCGCGTAGTTTTCACCCTTTTTGGAACGGATAATTATTCCCGGATAGGCTTTTGAATATTCTTCACGGAATGACTGCAGTTTTCTTTTCGGTTTAAGACTCGTTTGCGATTTTTCTCCGGCTGATTCAATGATCGTTCGCTCGTTTGGAAACAATGGCAACAGGTGCCTCGTGCTTGGCAGCGGTGCTATAAATAGCCTCGCGCATGGCATTCGGAATGGCTCGATAGGAAGTTACGGGAAGCAGTGTCGATTGTCATTGTTGTTACGCGATTTCGTGAATAAAACTTAAAAAAAAATATTTTTTTTTTTAATTAATGAAAAACCGTATTTTTTATCACTGCAACCGTAACCCGGAATAGGTTGATGAAAACCGTACTAATTACGGGAAAACCGGAGTAGTTGGCAGGTATGTTATTAACCGTATCCACTCGGCATCCATTGCACCGGTCACATAGGGGGGCGGGGGGATCCCCACATCTGCGGTCCGTTCCAAGGTTTCTCGTTGTTCCCATTGGGTTGAGTTTTTCCCACCCTGGTGTGGGATCTAAGCTGAGGATGTCGTTGTGGCTTGTGCAGCCCTTTGAGACACTTGTGATTAAGGCCTATATAGGTAAACTTTGATTAATTGATATTCCAAAAATTTTATAAATTCATAGGCCACCTACTAAGTGGCCTAGTCGTTAGAGTGTCCGCCCTGAGATCGGTAGGTTGTGAGTTCAAACCCCGGCCGAGTCATACCAAAGACTATAAAAATGGGACCCATTACCTCACTCAGCATCAAGGGTTGGAATTGGGGGTTAAATCACCAAAAATGATTCCCGGGCCCGGCATCGCTGCTGCCCACTGCTCCCCTCACCTCCCAGGGGGTGAACAAGGCGATGGGTCAAATGCAGAGGACAAATTTCACCACACCTTGTGTGTGTGTGACAATGATTGGTACTTTAACTTTAGTCCTCAAAATTTTAGCTAATACCCCATCATGACAATGTGAAAAAAAAAATGTTTTAAGAAAATTTGCAAATTTACATAAGTATTCACAGCCTTTGCTCAATATTTTGTTGATGCACTTTTGGCAGGAATTACAGCCTCAAGTCTTTTTGATTACGATGCTTGGCACACCTATCTTTGGGCAGTTTGGCCCATTCCTCTTTGCAGTACCGCTCAAGATCCATCAGGTTGGATGGAAAGTGTATATTTTCATCCAAGATGTCTCTGTACATTGCTGCATTCATCTTTCCTTCTGTCCCGACTCGTCTTCAAATTCCTGCCACTGAAAACCATCCCCAGAGCATGATGCTGCCACCACCATGCTTCAGGTGTAGAGATGGTATTGGCCTGGTGATGAGCGGTGCCTGGTTTCATCCAAACATGATGCCTGGCATTCACGCCAAAGAGTTCAATCTGTCTCTCATCAGACTAGAGAATTTTGTCTCATGGTAATAGTATTTTCAGGTGCATGTTGGCAAACTTTTTACAGAGAAATGGCTTCAGTTTGGCCACTCTACCATGCAGGCCTGATTGGTGGATTGCTGCAGAGATGGCTGTCCTTCTGGAAGGTTCTTATCTCTACACAGAGGAATGCTGTAGTTCTGACAGAGTGACCATCGGGTTCTTAGTCACCTCCCTGACTAGACTAAGATGAAAGCAGCAATGTAGAGAGACATCTTGGATGAAAACCAACGCTTCCCATCCAACCTGATGGAGCTTGAGAGGTGCTAAAAAGAGGAATGGGCGAAACTGCCCAAAGATAAGTGTGCCAAGCTTGTGGCATCGTATTTAAAAAAATGTAAGGCAGCAAAGTATTGAGCAAAATACTTATGTATATGTGTTTTTTAGTTTTCTATTTTTAATAAATTTGCAATTTAAAAAAAACAAAACATTTTTACATTGTCATTACAGGGTATTGTCTGTAGAATTTTGAGAACAAAAATGAATGTATTACATTTTGGAATAAGGCTATAACATAACAAAATGGGGAAAAAGCGCTGTGAATACTTCCTGGATGTACTGTATTACTAGGATTTATTTCACACTATAATAAATAGAAGTTGTTGTTCCCGACCTTTGTGAACCTTCATGTGTGTTTTGAGGTTCCCACTCTGCGTGAAGCCTCTTCCACATATGAAGCACTTGAAAGGCCTGCTCCCCGTGTGGATGACAAGATGGCGTTTGAGGGCAGTGTTATGAGGGAACACTCTGCCACAGGTTGGACAGTCGACGACCTTCTTGGCCCTGGGCCGCAGCTGGTTTGGTTTGGGATCCTCCATCGACGTATCCTGAAGGTGCTCATCATAGTCAGGCTCTACACAATACACATGACTCTGTATTACATTCAATAATGGATGGCCACTTGTACTGTATGTTCGTATCGGAACAGTGATTCTCAAACTGTGGTACACTAGCTCCATCTAGTGGTATGCCAAATAATCACTTGTTTAAATATTCAAACTATGTGTAATGTTACAGTGGCCAAAAATATTAAATATACTTGTTAAATATAACCTCCGCCTTGTTTTTAATGAATATTTAGGCCAATTATGTGACTGTATTTTAATGTTGGTCACTTTAGTGGTAATTGGAGAGCGGTACTTAGTGAAAAAAGTTTGCGAACCACTGTATTAGAACATTACAATTATGTGGACTAGGTGAATATTGTGTCAAAATTAGGATTCATGTCAATCCTACCAAAGAATCTTGAGTCTCCAAACATTAAGGTCTCACCAGTGTCATAAGAGGTATTCTCTGCCTTCCTGGTCTGCAAAGGATAATTCTCTGATGATATTTTTGTCTCCTTCTGATCCCTGAAATGCAAAAAGACAGCCCCACACCATAATCACTACATTTCACCCCTCTATTTAATTAACTGCAAAGTCTTTTAAAATCACCGGGTGTGTAGACCACAAAGCAACGATGTCGCGAATCAGCGCTGGGTCATAAAAAAATTGGCTGCAGGCAACCTCTGAGTCCTAACATATCGTTCTTATTAACTCCACCAGATGGCAATAGCTGCTGCTTAAGTATCATGAGCAATGTTCCCTCTAACTTTTCATGTTTGTGAGCAAACGCAAAAACTCCCTGAGCATTCAGTGGAGCCCATGTGAGCAACATCAGACGTGCACACTGTGGCTACACCAGCAGCACACCAGTCCCAAACCTGACTAAATAACAAGTTCAATCTCCATCCATCCATCCATTTTCTACCGCTTGTCCCTTTCGGGGTCGCGGGAGGTGCTGGAGCCTATCTCAGCTGCATTCGGGCGGAAGGCGGTGTACACCCTGGACAAGTCCACACCTCATTGCAGGGCCAACACAGATAGACAGACAACAATCTCTTATTATTATAATCAAATGACAGCAGTCATTTCCATGAGGTTATTTTCTAATATAAGTGTTTAGGCCCACTTACAATGACAATAACAAAAAATATTGTTTTTCATGAACTGTGTACTTGTATTGTTTGTCTGGGTGGAGGTCCTGCTTTGGAAATCATTTGTACCCCTTTCAGACATTGCATTTAGTTCCCATTAAAACATTCACATGTTGCACAATGAGATGTAAGCAGGGGATCATGTGTACATTCCTGCAACTTCCTGTTTGTAAAAAATTTTTTTTATTTATTATTTATTTAATATACTAACAGCATTTCATGATTAATATTTATAAATTAAGATTCCTAATAAATGACACTCGAATAAGCACACATTTGATTGGTAAATCATAGTGTAACGATCTGGAATTACACTTTATGTGTGGTGTTGGAGTTGTCCGACTTTTTGTGTGGCTGTAAACGCATCAGTGGCTAAGTGCCATATGTGCATGTGTTGGCGCAAGTAAGAAAGAGTGAGCGGCTGATGTTGATATAACAAAATTGCTTTTGGTCTGGTTTGTACTGCAGAAAATGACCAGTTTTGCTAGATATCATTTTTTTACTAATGTTTTGGTGATGTGTTTATGGCCGACAATAAAGAGTTTTGCTCAGTAAAGTGATCGATGGAATGCATGTCCTCAAAGCGTCTCGACAGACGCTACAATATTTGAACAACGATGACGAAAACTGTTTTCTCTGTCGTGTCCGTGTCGTGTCGAAAATTGTTATGCGCTTATTTTTTTTTTTGATTTTGTGCGTGGCATTAATTTGCCGTGCGCAGAGGACACGTGAGCAGTGCGCAATTGCACAGGCGCGCACCGTAGAGGGAACATTGATCACGAGTGGTTAGTGTCCAGCAGCTTTATCTACCTCTGCATGCACTTTGAACTGCACAAGTAAGTTGCGTAATTCAACAATTAGCTATTACAACATTGGTTCTCATGCTATTGTTCTTTTTACTTGTACAAGAAGACCTTGTTGTTGACGAGTTTTACATTCCACTTTGTCATTCACTTCAAATAATCTAAAGTTATAAAAATGTTGTTGTTTTTTTTTACAATGATTATCAAATTTACAAAATAACCACAAATTGTAGACCCCGCCCACTTTTCGGTTTAGTTAAATAAACGCCTCGGTTATTATTACAGCATTTGGGGTAGATAACCGTCTTTTGGAAGCAGATATGATAAAAAAAAACAAAAAAAAACATACCAAACACAAGTGCCTGGCATGTAGTCTGAATCGCTGCCTTGCTCCTCTGTGATGTCATCAAAAGGTGACATGTCAGACTCAGAGTCGGACGATTCATCCTCAGAGCACTGGTGGGTTTTCAAAAGGTCCTCGTTTTCCAACTTAATGCCACAGTGTGGACAAGCGTAAGGCTCCCCGTGACAATTGCCACCATCTTCTTCCAGTTCATCTTTTATAGGAGAAAGAATGCTGATCTCTTCCTCACACTCACAAACTGATTCTATATGGAGACTCTTCTCCTCCTCAGCTAATGTCCACTTTGACTCTCCTGGGAGCAAAAAGGAAAGATAATGTTTGTTATTTCCTACATCCCTGGAATATACACAGGACAAAAAAGTTTCCACATGCACCAACAAGCAGGTGACAGTTTAACAGCAATCTGGTAGGTTGGGAAATGTGTGTTATAAAGTGGGTAACACGTGCCCCATTTCTCACAATAAATAACAATTACAACAGTTGTTGTTGCTGTCCATTTAAAACAGAAAAAAATAGAAAAATATTATTTGTACGTAATATAAATAACATAGCTGTGCAAATAATACAAAATGTATTAAACTCAGATAAAACTCAGGCACTTTTTAATTCCAAGTCGACGATGTAATGGACTGTCACATAGTAAGTAAGTGACTTGACCTAATTGTGCAGCTATGATCTTCCTCACTTCGGCATACATTTTTGGCAGCATTTTTCCCCGCAATATATAACTCCAGAACAGTTTTGATTTGGGCTCACATGGTAAACAACTCAAATGGATGTTTTATCCAGACGCATACATTTGTCCAAATGTGGCCAAGCAGACGCATTGCGGGTTTGCTGGACGCCGTCTACATCGCTAAAAGAAAAATCTAAGGAGAATCTCTCTGCCATCTTCCACTAGTTATTTTAATATATAAACTCCTCTTCTCTTCTACGGCTCTTTCGTCGTCATTTTAGATGTGCATGTCTGTTGTGATTTCCCTTCTTGGTTCCATGACCCGCCCTATCTTGCCTCTGATTGGCCTGTCCGTAATGTTTTGCTCTAATCTTAACCAATCGTGACTCATCATTGTAAACAACTAACCAATCATGGATGTTCTTATACGCGTAAGCACGTCTTGGAAGGAGGAAGGGGAGGGGTTTAGTAGCCCATGGAGTTTTAAGAGGGAATGGGAAGCGGGGGAGAACAAGGAACACAACAAATAAGCGGTCTTTGGTCATTTTAACGTGAAATTAATTATATCGATATTACGGTATTTTCTTAATTCATATCTTGTCTATCTGTGTTGGCCCTGTGATGAGGTGGCGACTTGTCCAGGGTGTACGCCGCCTTCCGCCCGAATGCAGCTGAGATAGGCTGCAGCATCCCCCGCTACCCCAAAAGGGACAAGCGGTACAAAATGGATTGATATCTTGTTTAAAAATATATCGATATATCTTACAAACAGCGTAGATCATGTGGGACTTCTTCACTGTTTCTGAAGAAGATATTTTGAATGCTATTTGAACTATTGCTATTGGCAATATTCCACAAACCAAACCTTCAGCGAGGTGAGAGAAAAAAACATCTATCTTCAACACAGTAAACTTTATCAGCCACCTAAAACACCGGCATCACTACAACAGTGTTTTGAAAGCCTATAAAGACACATACGCTGCTTAAAAAGCTGCACCAGAGCCAGCGTCAAAGAAAGGCCAAGGGCTGGTTCGTATCGCAGCAGCGTTTGAAAAGTACAAAAGGTTTACCAGAGAGGGCTAAAGCAATTTGTGATTTCATCATGGAAATTATGGTGCTGGACGATCTGCCTTTTACCATCGTGTAAGATAATGCCTTTTGTCAGGAACAAATGTACAGGTACTGTTTGTAAAATCCACCTTTGTTGGAGTCCTTTTTTTAAATTAAGTACAACATGCACTGATATTAATGCGAGCCCACTTTTTTTTTTTTTAAACAGCATGTAAAAACCTATCAGTGCTTGCAGAGGTCAGTTCCAAATCTGTGAACCTTATCATTTCACACTTTAGCATCGTTTAACACGAGTATCTGACATTATAACAACATTTATAGTTAAAAAAAGAGAAAGGAGACATTAGGTCTCCTTTAACCATGAAAATATGGAGATGCATGCATGTATTTGCCTGCCTCAATTACCGGTAGTTAAAAAGGACACTTACGGATTGGACAATGGTTGTGGTTTTCTTCCGGCTCCTTGGACGTTTCCAGAAGATGCTTGTCAATGCTGCGCTCATCAACCAGTTCTGACTTTATGGTTTCCTCTAAATAAAAAACAAACAATAACAGTAGCAGGTGTTGAAAAGCAAAATAAAATCACTTCACTACTATTCTGTTTCAGGGTCAAACTCTCACCATCTTGCAACCTTCATTGACTGTGGAGGCAATATTTTAACTTTAAAATTCTCAGAAGTGTAACAACTGTTGAAAAGGTTCCTAATAAAAACTATTATTGGAATAAGTATTGGAAAAACTAAACAACGGATTTATTTTTATCTTACAAACTTAGAGGACATTCAAATGTACTACATTCAATATATTCGTTTCAGTTTCACTTTACGGTGTTAGCACTTTTATGACTTCTGCTCATGAAGTTGTGCGTGATTGTGCTTTCAGCTTTGGATTTGTGAGAATAGTAAAGTATTTTTCAAAGTGGCAAAAAGAGAAGAAATTAAAATCTCCCTTTTTCCAGTCAAGTCTTCAGTGATATAGATAAAATGTGATACATTTCACAAGGTTTGAAACAATCGTTATTATTGAAACCAGGACTTTTCAAAGTGTAAGGCGCCAGGGAGAATTTGAGAAAAATATAGGAATTTTTTATTCTCAAACCTGCTGTGCTAACTTCAGTTTGGTTTAAAGGCAAAACTAAATATATGTTTAGCTCCTAAAGTGAATGGGTAAAAACAATCTGGAGTAAGCAAAAAATATGCTCCAGAAAAACTGCTTTCGGGGAGTAGTGAATGCCTCAACACATTCTATTCTCACTGTGCCTCACTGTAAAACCCCTAATTTAAACCATCTGGATTTTTTAAAACATTTTTTATTCAGTTTTAATGATCACAGTATCTGCATTAAGACACAAATAAGATCTTAACTTATCTAAAATTAACTTGCAGTCTTACCTGAAAGAGGCCCAAGTAACCTCGAGTCTGCAAACATTGATAACGGCTCGATAGCGGCAGATGCAGTGGTCCTCTGCATAATAGACATCTGGAGTTCACAAACATAGTCTTTTAATTCCTGGTTTGTGGTCTGCAATGGACATTCCTCGGATGTTCTTTGAGTCACCTTCTGATACCTGAAACACCATGAGACATTTGCATCAAGAGGGACAGATGTATATGTATTATACATGCCTTACAGTTTATTCAATTTAAAACCAAATATGACAAGCAATTAGAGACCTCAGCTAATGTACAATAGAGGTCAGTATAGTTTATGTACAGTCACAAGGTTTCCCCCAGGGTCTTTTTTTAGATTTGCTTGAAACAGTGGATTTTTCCGCACAATTATTCGCCCTTAAAACATAAATTTTTAGTAATAAATATGATAACAGTAGAGCATCATGTTTGTATTCAATTATAGGAAGTGTGTTTGTCCTAAACATTCCTGCCACCTCATTTTACACACTACGGCATTTTTTAAAGTCTTTTATTTTTTGACAATTAGACAAAAATAACGTACCGTGGCCTGAATGTCGTGACAATATCGTTTGATCCATACAAGTTATTGACACAGATTTGTTTTTGAATGTATATGCAGTGGTGTACCATCAGGGCCAGCAAGGCCTTCTCTGCTGACCTAACATAACCAGAAATCATGATCATAATTAAAGATAAAAGTATTTTTTTATTTACTTTCCCTAAATATCTAAAGGTATTCATATTCTCTTCATGTCATATTATGCTCCTTCCAGCGCTGTTGTTTTTAGGTTATAGAGTTTTTATCCAATCAGAATTCAGCTAGCTTATGTTGCCATGCTGTACCAAATCTGCCAGAGCCTTCAGAATCCATCCATCCATCCATTTTCTACCGCTTATACCCTTTTTTCGGGTCGCGGGGGGCGCTGGAGCCTATCTCAGCTACAATCGGGCGGAAGGCGGGGTACACCCTGGACAAGTCGCCACCTCATCGCAGGGCCAACACAGATGGACAGACAACATTCACACTCACATTTACACACTAGGGCCAATTTAGTGTTGCCAATCAACCTATCCCCAGGTGCATGTCTTTGGAGGTGGGAGGAAGCCGGAGTACCCGGAGGGAACCCACGCAGTCACGGGGAGAACATGCAAACTCCACACAGAAAGATCCCGAGGCCGGGATTGAACTCACGACTACTCAGGACCTTCGTATTGTGAGGCAGATGCACTAACCCCTCTTCCACCGTGCTGCCCTGCCTTCAGAATCAACAATGCATAAATATCTAAAAGTATTCATATTCTCTTCATGTCATATTATGCTCCTTCCAGCGCTGTTGTTTTTAGGCTATAGAGTTTTTAACCAATCAGAATTCAGCTAGCTTACGTTGCCATGCTATACCAAACCTGCCAGAGCCTTCAGAATCAACAATGCAGGCGTCTATGCGCTGTAAGTAAACGGGCACAAACATTTGACAGACAGCTGTGATAGCCAATAAGATCACGAGTTGTTGTCAGTAAGGCCTTTTAGCTGGCCTAAGGCAAATATATAGTGATGTTATCAGCTAGGTGACATAAGAACTCTGTTTCCCAGCATGCAACAGTAGTGAAGAACATGCCAGTAGCACCTGCAGTAGGATGTTTTCGATGAGCTCACGCTTCGTCTACATATTTTGTGCATAGACAAGCAAACGCATATATTTGCAAGGAGAAATTACATCTTGTGAGATGTAGTCCAACCCTGGAAGCTAGCTCAGCTGTCCCGGCGATGAAATAGGGCGCCACTGGCTTAAACAGCGTCGAATGGGTTCTACAAATTGTGAGTTTAAACATTTTATTTCTTTATTTTTTCACATTTTATATGTTTTTTGCAATTTTAATTTTGACAGTACCACATAAGATATGTTTTAAATGCGCCAGAAAACAACCCGTTTTGTACACTGATGTGGTGCGTAAATATGTTACTGTATAGTATTTCTCCAGCAATGGTCATGTGGTGACATAAATGATGGTATTTTGAGAGGTCATCACTGAAGGCCTAGGTGGGAAACGCACGGCGCGCCACTGTGTTATATATTCATAATGAATGCACTGCACAGGAATTGTTCATTTAACCCGCAAACAATACTGTCTCTTAACAAAACTAAACGGCGCAGCTCGGCCACATATTCCATGACTGTTTCATTGGGCTTGCGGTTACGAGAGTCAAAGTTGTACTTCACTGGGCTTTGGGTCATAGTGATTGTTCATTAGTCAGTCTACAAAATCCGCTACACCTCCTTGATACCGAAGTACATGTCAAACTACGTCCATAACGTAAATGACCGCCATAACCACAACACCAGGGGGAGCGCCACTAACCACGTTAAACACAGATTCCGATCTAACAAAGGTCTTAACTCATTCTCCTTCTATGCCACATCAATATGGAATGCGCTCCCAACAGGTGTAAAAGAAAGGGCATCTCTATCCTCCTTCAAAACCGCAATAAAAGTACACTTCCAGGCAACTTCGACCCTAAACTAACACCCTCCCCGGATTGTTAATAATCAAATGTAAACAATCAAATGTAGATACTATTCTTATGCCTTCTGATCTCGCTCTCTCTCTCTCTCTATGTCCACTACTTGCTGTACATATCCTACCAAGTCAGACCTACACTGTTTCAATATCCATTTCTCTGTTCTCAATTGTTGATGACTTATGATAACAACCATACCTACCCCCCCCCCACACACACCCCGAATTGTAAATAATTCACTGTATACACCCTGATGATTATCTTGTGTGATGACTGTATTATGATGATAGTATATATGATAGTATATATCTGTATCATGAATCAATTTAAGTGGACCCCGACTTAAACAAGATGAAAAATGTATTCGGGTGTTACCATTTAGTGGTCAATTGTACGGAATATGTACTTCACTGTGCAACCTACTAATAAAAGTCTCAATCACCTCCCCGGATTGTAAATAATCAAATGTAGATACTTGTTCTTATGCTTTCTGATCTCTCTCTCTCTCTCTATGTCCACTACTTGCTGTACATATCCTACCAAGTCAGACCTACACTGTTTCAATGTCCATTTCTCTGATGATGCAATTGTCAAAGTGTTGATATCAACCTAACCCCGCCCTCTCCACATCCCACACCCCGGATTGTAAATAATGTAAATAATTCAATGTATACAGGTAAAAGCCAGTAAATTAGAATATTTTGAAAAACTTGATTTATTTCAGTAATTGCATTCAAAAGGTGTAACTTGTACATTATATTTATTCATTGCACACAGACTGATGCATTCAAATGTTTATTTCATTTAATTTTGATGATTTGAAGTGGCAACAAATGAAAATCCAAAATTCCGTGTGTCACAAAATTAGAATATTACTTAAGGCTAATACAAAAAAGGGATTTTTAGAAATGTTGGCCAACTGAAAAGTATGAAAATGAAAAATATGAGCATGTACAATACTCAATACTTGGTTGGAGCTCCTTTTGCCTCAATTACTGCGTTAATGCGGCGTGGCATGGAGTCGATGAGTTTCTGGCACTGCTCAGGTGTTATGAGAGCCCAGGTTGCTCTGATAGTGGCCTTCAACTCTTCTGCGTTTTTGGGTCTGGCATTCTGCATCTTCCTTTTCACAATACCCCACAGATTTTCTATGGGGCTAAGGTCAGGGGAGTTGGCGGGCCAATTTAGAACAGAAATACCATGGTCCGTAAACCAGGCACGGGTAGATTTTGCGCTGTGTGCAGGCGCCAAGTCCTGTTGGAACTTGAAATCTCCATCTCCATAGAGCAGGTCAGCAGCAGGAAGCATGAAGTGCTCTAAAACTTGCTGGTAGACGGCTGCGTTGACCCTGGATCTCAGGAAACAGAGTGGACCGACACCAGCAGATGACATGGCACCCCAAACCATCACTGATGGTTTGGGTTGGTTTGGTTTGCATTTCCTTTGGAAATCGAGGTCCCAGAGTCTGGAGGAAGACAGGAGAGGCACAGGATCCACGTTGCCTGAAGTCTAGTGTAAAGTTTCCACCATCAGTGATGGTTTGGGGTGCCATGTCATCTGCTGGTGTCGGTCCACTCTGTTTCCTGAGATCCAGGGTCAACGCAGCCGTCTACCAGCAAGTTTTAGAGCACTTCATGCTTCCTGCTGCTGACCTGCTCTATGGAGATGGAGATTTCAAGTTCCAACAGGACTTGGCGCCTGCACACAGCGCAAAATCTACCCGTGCCTGGTTTACGGACCATGGTATTTCTGTTCTAAATTGGCCCGCCAACTCCCCTGACCTTAGCCCCATAGAAAATCTGTGGGGTATTGTGAAAAGGAAGATGCAGAATGCCAGACTCAAAAACGCAGAAGAGTTGAAGGCCACTATCAGAGCAACCTGGGCTCTCATAACACCTGAGCAGTGCCAGAAACTCATCGACTCCATGCCACGCCGCATTAACGGAGTAATTGAGGCAAAAGGAGCTCCAACCAAGTATTGAGTATTGTATGCTCATATTTTTCATTTTCATACTTTTCAGTTGGCCAACATTTCTAAAAATCCCTTTTTTGTATTAGCCTTAAGTAATATTCTAATTTTGTGACACACGGAATTTTGGATTTTCATTTGTTGCCACTTCAAATCATCAAAATTAAATGAAATAAACATTTGAATGCATCAGTCTGTGTGCAATGAATAAATATAATGTACAAGTTACACCTTTTGAATGCAATTACTGAAATAAATCAAGTTTTTCAAAATATTCTAATTTACTGGCTTTTACCTGTATACTCTGATGATTAACTTGTGTGATGACTGTATTATGATGATAGTATATATTTGTACCATGAATCGTTTTAAGTGGACCCCGACTTAAACAAGTTAAAAAACGTATTAGGGTGTTACCATTTAGTGGTCAATTGTACGGAATATGTACTTTACTGTGCAATCTACTAATAAAAGTCTCAATCAAAAAAAAGGAGTACCAGCTCGTCACAGGACTTATCTTTCGGCTTGTCGGGGCTGAGAAGGTTGCGCATCAGGATGCTCCGACACTTACTAAAATTGCCTTTTGCCTGCCGGCATCATCAATTTCGTCGGCTGCAAAAAACTGCTTGAATATTTTAGTATACTCATCCCACGTCTGATTATTATTATTTTTTTATCTAACGCTGCTAGCGTGCCAATGTTAGTCATAGCTCTTCTTAGCTGATAGACTGTGCAGCCCCTGGTTTAGCAAGGGGTTTACACTCACGTTGTTTTGAGTCTCCTTTCTTTTAAAAGTCCATCGTCACCAATACGATGTTATATCTTCACAATGAACGCACTTTCTTTGTTGTTGTTTACTCGTCGTCTAGTAGCACACATGGCTTGGCGCACTCTTCTTCGAATGCCAAATTACATCGGCAGGAGATAACCTAACAACGAGTGCGCCCTCTATTGGCCTATCTATTATAAGTGTAAAGTTGTCATTAAGGAAAACCCAAAACGAATAATTATCTCTCAAGGGAGCCAACCAGTGACGTGCGGTGAGGTTGATGGCTGGTGAGGCACTGACTTCATCACAGTCAGATTTACAAACATATGAACCCTAAAGAGTATCTTATTCACCATTTGATTGGCAGCAGTTAACGGGTTATGTTTAAAAGCTCATACCAGCATTCTTCCCTGCTTGGCACTCAGCATCAAGGGTTGGAATTGGGGGTTAAATCACCAAAAATGATTCCCGGGCGCGGCGCCGCTGCTGCGCACTGCTCCCCTCACCTCCCAGGGGGTGAACAAGGGGATGGGTCAAATGCAGAGGACAAATTTCACCACCTAGTGTGTGTGTGACAATCGTTGGTACTTTAACTTAACTTTAACTTTACACATACAAACTGTAGCAAACAAAAAAGCACATTTAATAAAAAAACGTTATTATGGTCTTACCTTTACTTATAAATGTGCCGCTGTTGTGCTGGATTAATGAACCCCCTGATGGGAGTGTTATATCAACTAAAGCCCTCACTTCAACTTTTCACGTGCAAGATTGAATCTATTTAAAAAAGTGTAACCGAGGGTTTATAAATGTCGCCTATACTGTATGAAACTACAAAATAACAAACACAGAGGCTCCAGTTTACACAAGGACCACTTTATTTACCTTCTTTCAAAAACTTCCGCTCCACTCCGTGTCGTCACTTCCACTCTTAGCGCCTTCAAAATAAGAGCTCAAGGCATATACTGTATAACAGCGCATAACAGGAACTTAACATCACAAATAGGAAAGCCCATAAAAATAGGTTACAAAAGTTATTTAATAAGAAGCCAAAAATTGCAAAAACAATAATGTTCGTGTTGGGGGGAGTTGTGAATTAGGTACACCTGCAGTCTGCAAGTGTACCTAATGTTGTGGCCCTGCAGTCATTCACAACTCCTCCAACACGAACATTATTGTTTTTGCACTTTTTGGCTTCTTATGAAATAACTTTTTTAAATAGAATCAATCTTGCACGTGGAAAGTTTAAGTGTGGGCTTTAGTTGATATAACACTCCCGTCAGGGGTTGCCGTGCATTCTACGGCGGGTGTGCAGGAGGCGAGCCTCAGCCAGTGTGTCTTTTGCAGCCGTTTTATGATCGCTCAGCACAAGAAATACGTTACACACATACAGTTGTTGACAAAATACACTGTACCGGTACATTATATACCTCAGCTAACTAAACTATGGAAATGTATAATATAGTTCAGATAGCAATACGGTCTCACTGCACAGCAGACCAGCAGTTAGCCGAGTCCGTCCATGTTGAGGCACTGAGTGACGTGCCTCGACTGGCTGCTGTTCACCGCACCGTCTCTTCTCAGTATTTGAACGGCAAATGTGAAAATTCAGCGATTTCGAATAAAAATAATCTAAAACTGGTTAAGTTAAATGGAAAATAACTTTATAGTATAATCACTGGATACATTTAACAAATTAATATATATTTTTTTCTTTTTACATTTTTTTTCTTTCCATGATGGCAGGTGAGGCCCTGCCTCACCTGCCTCTAGTGACTGCACGTCACTGGAGCCAACATAAATGTATACATACCGGTACACAAGTAGGCTAATTAAAGATTATCTACGATACCACAGTATATTTACATTTATTTGGCATTTTTAAAAAGTATGTATACAGTGCATTTCCCCCCTAAGCCTTCAGTGATGACCTCTCAAAATACTATCATTTATGTCCCCACATGACCATTGCTGGAGATATACTATACAGGAACACATTTACGCACTATTGGGCATTGTACAAAACGGGTTATTTTCTGGCGCATTTAAAAATCAATAAACCCGCATCAGCAATTAAAACATATCTTATGTGGTACTGTCAAAATTAAAATTGCAAAACGTCAAAAAATAAAGAAATAAATTATCTGAACTCACATTTCATCGCCGGGACAGCTGAGCTATCTTCCGGGATTGGCCGACATCGTCTCACAAGATGTAGTTTATCTTTAAATATCCTTCTTCAAAATGGCCTTGCAAATATATGTGTTGTCTTGTATAATCATAAAATATGTAGACAAGGCGTGTTGGCTGAGTTCTTTAAGTTTACTCCACAGCGTGCTCATCAAAAACATCCCGCTGCATGTCTACATTCAACAACCTAAACGGGCTACTGCTATGGTCTTCACTACTGTGGCCTGCTGGGTAATAGAGTTCTTATGTTACCTAGCTCATAACATCACAATATATATCTGCCTTAGGCCATCTAGAAGGCCTTACTGACAACAACATGTGATCTGATTGGCTATCGCAACTGTCTGTCAAATGTTTGTGTCCGTTCACTTACAGTGCACGGACGCCTGCATTATTGATTCTGAAGGCTTCAGGCAGATTTGGTACAGCATGGCAACATAAACTAGCTGAATTCTGATTGGATAAAACCTCTATAGTCTAAAAACAACAGCGCTATAAGGAGCATAAAATGACATGAAGAGAATATGAATACTTTTAGATATTTAGGGAAAGTAAATTACCCTATCTCTAAGGGAGAGCCCCGCCACCTGGCGGAGCAAACTAATTTCGGCCGCTTGTACCCGTGATCTTGTTCTTTCGGTCATAACCCAAAGCTCATGACCATAGGTCATGAAGCTCTGCCATCCGGCGGGAGCTCAAAGTAAAGCCGCTGCTCCTCCACATCGAGAGGGGCCAGATGAGGTGGTTCGGGCATCTGGTCAGGATGCCACCCGAACGCCTCCCTAGGGAGGTGCTTAGGGCACATCCGACCGGTAAGAGGCCACGGGGAAGACCCAGGACAAAAAAAACAAAAAAACATATACACTGTGGTGGCCTCTGCGGTGTTACACGCCATCGTCTGCTGGGGTGGGGAGACAGGAGCAGACCCAACAAAGCAACCAAGACCACCCTCGGCCGCCCACCAACTATTATCCGTATGCTCATTATTATTCCTATTGTAGCCCTTGTTTACTCATAAATTCCATCCATCCATCCATCCATCCATTTTCTACCGCTTGTCCCGTTCGGGATCGCGGGGGTGCTGGAGCCTATCTCAGCTGAATTCGGGCAGAAGGCGGGGTACACCCTGGACAAGTCGCCACCTCATCGCAGGGCCAACACAGATAGACAGACAACATTCCCACTCACATTCACACACGAGGGCCAATTTTTAATGTTGCCAATCAACATATCCCCAGGTGCATGTCTTTGGAGATGGGAGGAGGCCGGAGTACCTGGAGGGAACCCACGCAGTCACGGGGAGAACATGCAAACTCCACACAGAAAGATCCCGAGCCCAGGATCAAACCCAGGACCTTCGTATTGTGAGGCACACGCACTAACCCCTGTGCCACCATGCTGCCCTACTCATAAATGAGTTTGGGTTATTTCAAGTGTGTATACGTACTATATAGTTTCAAAGACTATGTCTCCCGGCTGGCCTGGGAACGCCTCTGCATCCCCCGCCCGGGAAGAGCTGGACGAGGTGGCTGGGGAGAGGAAAGTCTGGGCTTCCCTGCTTAGGCTGCTGCCCCTGCGACCCGACCTCTGATAAGCGGAAGGAGATGGATGGATGAATGGGAAAATAAATAAAAAATTACTTTTATCTTTAATTATGATCATGATTTCTGATTATGTTAGGCCAGCAGAGAAGGCCTTGCTGACCCTGATGGCAGTTTTCAGAGATATGACGTCTCAATAACCACACCCCTAGCCACGCCCATGCCCCCGCCCGCCACCGTTACTTTGGCAATCAGTAGGAAACCCTCTCTTGGATTAACTCATACTTGCCAACCCTCCCGGATTTTCCGGGAGACTCCCGAAATTCAGCGCCTCTCCCGAAAACCTCCCGGGACAAATTTTCTCCCGAAATTCAGGCGGAGCTGGAGGCCACGCCCCCTCCAGCTCCATGCGGACCATACGTCCTCCCAGCGCAGTAACAACACACAACAACAGCAGTCACGTTTTCGTCTACCGTAAAGCAGTTCGTCTGCCGTAAACAGCGATGTTGTGACACTCTTAAACAGGACAATACTGCCATCTGCTGTACATGCATATGTGACAACAACATCTACGGCTTTTAGAGAGTGCAGTGCACAACTGCGCACACAACAAGGAGACGAAGCAGAATGCATCATCAGAGAGGGTGTTCAGCATGGTTAGAAAAATAGTGACAGAGAATAGAACAAGGATGGACAATTCAACCCTTAACTCAACAATGAGTAGATGAGTGTTATGTGTGTGTATATGTGTAAATAAATGAACACTGAAATTCAAGTATTTCTCTTATTTATTTATATATATATATATATATATATATATATATATATATATATATATATATATATATATATATATATATATAATAAAATAAATATATATAAATGATAAATGGGTTGTACTTGTATAGTGCTTTTCTACCTTCAAGGTACTCAAAGCGCTTTGACACTACTTCCACATTTACCCATTCACACACACATTCACACACTGATGGAGGGAGCTGCCATGCGCAAGGCGCTAACCAGCACCCATCAGGAGCAAGGGTGAAGTGTCTTGCTCATAGCTAGAATTCACTGAAAGTCAGGTATTTCTTATATATACTTGGTGAATTCTAGCTGTAAATATACTACTCCCCTCTTAACCACGCCCCCAACCACCTCCCGGAATTGGAGGTCTCAAGGTTGGCAAGTATGGATTTACTTTAGTAGTGGAAATCATTAACTTGGGTTTCTGTGTGTTCTACCCTGAAAAGTTAAAACAATAAACTGTAATAAACCATGACAAAGTAACAAGTGACTATACTTACGAGTCCAGAAGCACGAAGGCCAGCTCCTCGTCTGTCTTGCATCCAACATCTTCTCGCAGTTGTCTCCAGCCTGTAAATGCGTGTCCAATGTTGACTCTCGTCCGGTCTCTCACTCGGTCCAAGTCTCTTTTCCTTTTCTTCGCTTCGGCCGTCCTCACCCTCTTCTTTTGCTTCTTCTTGGTGGAGTCTGCCATGATGTAAAAAGCAAGGTAGGACGGCTAGCTGGCTAGCTTCCCCTCCTCCTAGCTCGCGGCTACTTTAGCTTCTCCTTGAACCCCTTTAAGTTAATGACTCCTTTCAGCTAGACCATCACGTCGCTTCCAGGGCGTTTTAAAGCCCTAAAACAAGCATGTTTGTGGTAATTACAAGGTAGCGTACAGTCCCGACATGGTGCTGATGCTGCACCTGTAGCTTGACTCTCCATTGGTACACGCCGTTTTCACGGCCTCAACAAACCCAATATCTCAGTTTTTCACACGCGTTATTCTCAAAACATATACGTGATAATGTTTGTTTAACGCTCTGCCCTACACAGTATGTTCTTTATCGAACCTCTGGTGGTGCGTTGATAACGAGGGGACCAGTGTTGCCCACTCCCCAGTAAGCAAAGTAGCTATTGGCTGTCATAGAAGTCGCTAGATGACGTCATCGCATCATTTGCATAATTCCTTGCCAATGACACTTAAGGAGTGAAGATAAACGTCGTGGGAGAGAAAACAAGTGCATTTAAAAATGCTAAGTATGACCACAACAACAAATTGACTTTCTTCTGTTGATTTCTTAGTTTGTTTTTTAAAATGTAATTCGATTTTGTCCTGGATTGTTAAATACGCAGCTCCTAAAGCATGGGTGCCAAACTCTGGCCCGTGTAATTTCACTTGGCCCTTGAGAAGATATCAAATTAACACTCGAGCTGGCCCGCCGATGATATTCAGCGCCAGTGCCGCGGTAACACTGCATTCACCGCTAATTCTCATACTACGTCACGTCCGCTTTTCACCCAGTCCAACGAATGCTGGCCCAGTCACATAAATGTGCGGCTTCTGCAACACACACACACACACACACGACCAACAGCGATACTGGTTACACTGAGGGTGCCCGTATAAATAACTTTAACACTGTTAGAAATATGCGCCACACTGTGAACCCACACCAAACAAGAATGACAAACACATTTCGGGAGAACATCCGCACCGTAACACAACAGAACAAATACCCAGAATCCCATGCAGCCCTAACTCTTCCGGGCTGCAATATACCCCCCCCCCCGCGCTACCACCAGGTTGATGGCTGTCATATCTGTGGAGCTGTAGATGATGTCAATCATCCTTTTTGTGGAATGTGAGAGTGTTTTGGGAGGGGATCAGAGATTGGCTTTGAAACAAGGATGTGGAGATGTCCCAATTCGCAATAGAAGAGATCAAATTTGGCATATTTATAAACAATGGTAACATAGAAATTGTATAGCCTTTACCTTTAGGCTGATACTGAGGGCGACTGTGTTGACTTAGTTTGACGCGTGCAAAAGATTCAATGTCCAGTACTGTGGAAATATGTTTGAATATGACAGTCCGTTTATTTTAAGCTATCAAAATGAAATCAAATGTAGACTATAGAACATAATGTCATTGTTAGTATGCTGACCTTGAATTGTCACAGCAGCGAGACCTGACCACGCACGGCACGGCACGGTCGAAAACTGTTTGTGTTCTCCATGAAATCTACCCCCCAATGCTCCCACCTGAACACAATTAAATGTGGTTACCATGGCAACCGCACCATAGCAACGGTCCCATCCCTGTCAACACTTCCTGGTTCTCAAGAGGAAGTGGGCGGAGCAATCTGCCGAAAAGGAAATTCAGCATGAACAGAGGCCAGCAATCAATTAGAGAAAACAAAATAAAAACAATATAAACAAATAAGGAGATTTGGCTCCAACAGAAATGCTCGTCAATATTATTATGCTTCAAGCTAAAATCTTTTTACATCATTGTCAAGTTCTGAAAGTAAAACCAAAATGTTCTCATTGACTTAATGCTTTCAAATTAACAATACAATCTTGGGGAATTATTATAAGTACAAAAGACCTTCAATTGATATCCTTGTTAAAAACATTTAAAATGATTTAGATAGCCCTTTTTGTCTTTTTTATTTTATTTTTTATAGTATTGTTACTCCATCTCTATTTGCTTTTGTTTTATTTTCTTGATGTTGAAAATGCCCTGACTTATGTGTGAATTTTAAATGTATGTTTGTTGGTCAATAAAAAAAATAAAAAATAAAAACTCGAACGCTTTACTTCCTATAAGCAACGTCACTTCCCTATCTCTCCCCCGGAAGTCCCGCCCCCCAGCCAAAGTAATTGGCTAACACCCCGTAGCCAGCCGCTACAATAAGTAATTATATTTAATTTCATTTTTTTTTTCATTTTTATTTATCTCCTTCATTGATGTGCATCTTTGATCGATAGACAATTATACCACAATTATTCAATTATACATTTACACACCAATGCCTGAGAAGGAGCAGGATGAAAAAAATCTTATGTTTTCCTGGCCCCCTTCAACATAATACGTAGTCTTATTTAATAATATAAAATAAACCAACAATTACATCCAAATATAACGAAAACAAACAAAAAAACACAACAAGTGCAAAACGTCATGAAGTACAAACCGAACAAAAAAACTAAATAAATATACACCTCACGGGATGATACAAAACAAATACAAAACTAGGCAAAAAATAAGTAAAATAATAAATATAAAGAAAAATGTAAACACTTATGGCTGTCCATATCTTATTGTTCTGTCTTTATATATATTTTTCAATTGGAATATATTTTTTACAATCTTTTAAAGAGAATTCCATAGTTTAACCCCCACCACTGATATGCACATTTGTTTTAAAGTTGTACTTGAATACTGATGTTGGAAATTACCTTTTCTTCTATGCTCTTCATTCTCAGAAGTGATGACAAACATTTTTTGTAAATTTGCTGGTAATGTTTTACTTTTAGCCTTAAACATGACACATAAAGTCTGTAACTTTACTAGCTCCTGTAATTTCAATAAACCCGAATTAATGATGAGAAGGAGTACCCCCCAGAACACATTCTGTATATAAAATACACAATATACTGCACAACTAGTATAATATAATATCATATACAGTGGCATATTAAAGTTAAAGTTAAAGTGCCAATGATTGTCACACACACACTAGGTGTGGCGAAATTATTCTCTGCATTTGACCCATCACCCTTGATCACCCCCTGGGAGGTGAGAGGAGCAGTGAGCAGCAGCGGTGGCCGCGCCCGGGAATCATTTTGGTGATTTAACCCCCAATTCCAACCCTTGATGCTGAGTGCCAAGCAGGGAGGTAATGGGTCCCATTTTTATAGTCTTTGGTATGACTCGGCCGGGGTTTGAACTCACAACCTACCGATCTCAGGGCGGACACTCTATTGTGATTATAGTGGGCTGCAGCTGACTGTTCAACTTGAAAAACGTACCTTTAAGTGGTCGTGGCAAATTGGCAATCAATCATAATTAAGAGTTTACAATGATTGGAAGTCGTGAACTTTAACCCGATTGCGTCATCATGGGCCACGTGCCCCCCCTCACTAGAGGTCAGGTGATGACGTTGTGGACGAAGATGATGATGATGATGATGACACGTTGGCGTGGGCGTGAGCTCGAGACGAGAAGGCTTGCGCACACATGACCTAGGAGTCATGGCGAAAGCAACCTCAATCATTCCCATTTTTAATTCACCGATTGCTTTTTTTTAATTACCTGTGGACAAGATCATGACGTCAGACACCAGATAGTCACCGGTCTCGTGCAAGGTATGACTCACGGCTAGTTTCAGGACGAGCGCTGCGATGATGTTGACATTTAATTTTAAGATTCACTTCTACGTGTTAGCTTTCTTTGGACAACCGACTATCATTCTGTATACAGTTATCAACCTATCGACGGTGCCTTTGGTTCCATTTTTTTAATTAAGAGCAGCAAACTTGTTTACTCTTCGAAAAGTAGCCGCCTAGCTCGCTAACACTTCAACATCGTCGTAAATAGTCCTAGCTGTCGTAAAAACAATCCCAGGTAACGTATATATAATAATATGAACTTAAAATGTGACATTTTTACGCCACCGTGTCTGTGGTATTGAATTAAAGCTGTTGAAACTGTTTGTTTATAACGACTACGTCATGGTCATAGCCTTTAAGCGTATGTGACAGAGGTGTACTAGTTTCACTTTAGCTTATGTGGCTCATGTTGAAGCATTCCTCCTTGCATCGGTTATGTAACATCGCTTTGAATTAGTTTGTTGATAATGAAACTGTGAGTCCAAAGAACACATTTAACTGCAGATGAGTGGATGGAGCAAAAGCTGAATCCAGTAATTTACTGTGAATATCATGTGTACAGTGAGTGTGATAGCTTTAAATCAGAGTTTAGTGGCATGCATGCATATATATATATATATATATATATATATTAGGGGTGTAACGGTACACAAATTTCGGTTCGGTACGTACCTCGGTTTAGAGGTCAGGGTTCGGTTCATTTTCGGTACAGTAAGAAAACAACAATATGTACATTTTTGGGTTATTTATTTACCAAATTTGCAAAATCTTCCACCAAAAATGTTTTTCTTAGTGGAATATTTGATGTGAAGTAATCGGAACCTTGAATAGGTCAATAATTCATAATTACATTGATTTTGATTCAATATTATGTTTTGAGCAATGACAGTTTGAAAGAAAACAAACAGCTTTGTTTTATTAGTCAACATTGCAACTTTTTCTAAATTACATTTCACCTTTAAGCTTTTTTATTTCCCTTTTGTTATGTTTTTGTTTATTTTAATAGTATTTTTAGAATGTGCCGTGGGCCTTTAAAACATTAGCTGTGGGCCGCAAATGGCCTCCGGGGCACACTTTTGACACCCCTGCTATAGATAATAAACAATTAAATCTGATAAATCTATGGATAAAAAGCAGAGCCTGGCGACGCATGCGCGTTTATTATAACTCTCTCACTCTCTCTGTCTCTGCCCCTCCCTCACGAATGCTGCTGCGTGCACAATTTGTTTTGTTTTTAACCCCTTCTTAACCTTGAACGTATATTGAAAATACACGCAACCCTAAATCAAAATGCCGGACATTCGAGGCATTTAAGAAACTCCGCCCTGACAGCTCCGCAAAAGAGGTGAAAAGAGGACGTATGGTCAGTCTATCGTAGCCCGTTAGCTGCTGGCATGCCGTGTGTTGTGCCTCGGTGTGCATTGTTTACACAACGTGCGTTACGCTACTTAATATGTCCATGTGGAAACTTGTTCGGTACACCTCCGAACCGAACCGAACCGGAACCCCCGAACCGGAACCCCCGTACCGAAACGGTTCAATACAAATACACATACCGTTACACCCCTAATATATATATGTATATATATATATATATATATATATATATATATATATACACACACACACATATAGAGAGGGATGTTTGATATATTATACTATATACTATATAATATAATACTAATGTTGCATTGATACTGTAGACCAGGGGTGTCCAAAGTGCAGACTACGGACCATTTGTGGCCTGCAGCACATTCTAAAAATACTCCAACAGATACAAGTTGGAATAAAAGAGCTAATAGGTGTAAAGTAATTGGAAAAAAACTAGTGATGCAAAATGTTTTTGTTTTTTTAAACCGATACACTGCAAAAAAAAAGCTGACAGAATATAAAATGCAAAGACTAGATTTTTGGAAAAAAATACTAAAAACTAGCCCTGCAGTTAGTACATTTTACTTGATAAATCCAAAATTACGATTCGGGTAACTAAAAATGAGCAGGACTGACTTCAAGCTAGAAATACGTATTTTCTTCTGAAAACATTATTACCTTGCAATTCTTAGATTAAGCATCCTCGCGATGTTGCAGACTGTAACAATATTTTTTTATGTTGGGAAAACCAAAATATCACATTTAAACAGATATTTTTTTAAATTTTAACACTTTTAAACTACAATAGGAAAATATAATTATTCTTGCTAAAATTAAAATTATGCTGTAAAGTCAATAACTGAAAATAAGTTTATAGCTCTTAAAACTAGTGAAATTTCGAGAAATAAAATTTAAAATCTTGGCAAGTGGCAAATTTATTTAATATAATATTTAATTTGCAGTGTACCGATAACTTCCTGCTTTTCAAAATTGATACCAATTAACTTATTTTTATCAATCATCTTTTAAATGTATTTTATGCACACATTTTTTTGCGGCTGGCTTTCAGGCATCTTCTTTAGCAGTGCACTGTCATAGCGATGCTGGTGTTTCAGGTGGCTTATAAGGATTGATGCGTTGAAGCGTGTTTTTTTTCTCCTCACGGAATGTTTGCAGAACATCTGGTGCAAATGGTACGCAAAATGTCTTCCTCTGAAACAGTGAAGTCCCAAATTATCGACGCCTTGTGTGTTGACAGTAAGCTTGGTGTGACGTCATAATCCCTCATAATTATCTGTATGACATTTATTATATTAATAACACAAAGCTGACATGCAAGCTGTTTTTTTTCTTTAAAAAATCTATTGTATTGGCTTTGAAAATCAAATATATCAAAACGGGCCCCGCATCCTTGGATTTTACAGTATGCGGCCCTCAGTTGAAAACGTTTGGACACCTCTGCCCTACTAGACCGTAGAAGTGAGACAAATGACTTAGAATTTTTTTTTATTGATCTTGACACAATATTAGTGTCAATATTAGTATTTTAACTTTTTTTTTGTGCTACTTTTGCAGGTAAATATTTTGTGATTCGACGAATGATAGCTGTTAGCATGCTAACATTAGTATGCTAGCTTTTTTAAACTCATTTTGTAGCTATACCTCAGTCATATTTTGGTACTTCACGCACGCTAACGTTAGCATGCTATCATTTAAAAAATTGTTTAGTAATATATTTTAGTACTTGATGCATGTTACAGTTAGCATTATAGCTTATACAGCAAATTTAGCAGGTATACACATAGACATCTTATAAGTAGACGCAGCATTGGCTGCTGTGATGCGAGAAATTGGGCCGCCATCTTGAAGTGGTGATGAGTAGCCGGCGAGCAGCCTAAACTGACATTTGACAGGTAGAAAACAAAGATGCCGGGCTGGTGTTCAGCGTTTTCCTGCTCAAATGAGCGGACTGTTGAAAATAGGAATCGGGGGGCTTACTTTTCATAAGTAAGATTTAACATTAACGTACTATTGGTTGTATTTTGTGAAAAGAATATTACTACAGAGTTGAAAGGGAGCAAAGATCTTCAATAGTACTGAAATTGTAGTCGCTAGCAAACAAGAGTATGACCAGTATAATTGTAACCAAGGAATAAGTCTTCAAGTAACAATATTCAAATACTAACATTGTTGGGTAAGACAGAATTTGGTTTTATTCTGAATCCAGTGAAACAGATTGGTGGTTTTAGCTGATATAAAGACTTTTAGGTGTTTATATATGTTTATGTATTTGGCAGACGCTTTTTCCAAAGCGACATACATAAAAAATACATATAAAACAATCACTGTAAACATGATCATTTAAGGGAAGAATGTAATACAAAATATCAATACAAAGTGTCAAAACAGAATAAACTCTGCTGCTGCAGCAACAGAGATACGGTCTATAGGATATATAGATATCTAATGTATTCATACATTGTTTATGTAGAATATACGCATGTATATATAACCTAATCATATTGTTTCTTGAACTTAATAATAGCTGACCGTTTTTTTCCCCCTTCTCTGGGATTATATTCCCAGTTTCGATCTCGGACGTCTGGTCACTTATAGCATATAAGAATATTCTAATACTGTTAAGCAAACTATGAATAATAAAACATGCCAAAACATGTGTCCTTTATCATAGCTACACGTATGACAAAAAAACGCGTAAAAAATCAGTGGTATTCAGTGAGGTAAGATGAATTAAATGCAATGCGCTGGCAGTTCATTGCTCCTGCCAAATGAATTGCACTGTGTGGAGCGGATCACCACTCCAAGATGGCGACCCCGCGTCTCGTCAGTGCCAGTAGGCAGTAGCGCTCGATTAGGGCTGTGGGTGTCCCATGATTCGATTCAATATCGATTCTTGGGGTCACGATTCGATTCAAAATCTTTTTCTTTTTTTTCAATTCAACACGATTCTCGATTCAAAAACGATTTTTTCCCGATTCAAAAGGATTCTCTATTCATTCAATACATAGGATTTCAGCAGGATCTACCCCAGTCTGCTGACATGCAAGCAGAGTAGTAGATTTTTGTAAAAAGCTTTTATAATTGTAAAGGACAATGTTTTATCAACTGATTGCAATAATGTAAATTTGTTTTAACTATTAAATGAACCAAAAATATGACTTATTTTATCTTTGTGAAAATATTGGACACAGTGTGTTGTCAAGCTTATGAGATGTGATGCAAGTGTAAGCCACTGTGACACTATTGTTCATTTATTTTTATTTTTATAAATGTGTAATGATAATGCCAATGAGGGATTTTTAATCACTGCTATGTTGAAATTGTAACTAATATTGATACTGTTGTTGATAATATTCATTTTTGTTTCACTACTTTTGGTTTGTTCTGTGTCGTGTTTGTGTCTCCTCTCAATTGCTCTGTTTATTGCAGTTCTGAGTGTTGCTGGGTCGGGTTTGGTTTTGGAATTGGATTGCATTGTTATGGTATTGCTGTGTATTGTTTTCTTGGATGGATTTTTTAAAAATGAGAATCGATTCTGAATCTCACAACATGAGAATCGCGATTCGAATTTGAATCGATTTTTTTCCACACCCCTACGCTCGATACTGCATCTACTTATAAGATGTCTATGGGTATACACGTCCGTGCCATATATTTTGGTATTTTGTTGGCATTGTACTGTTAGCATGCTAGCTTTTTTAGCACTATTTTGCCAGAATCCTTTCTGTTAGCCTTTCAGTTCCGCTTTGGCTCTTTCAGCATTTACCCAAAATGTTTACTGGAAATGCATTTTTAAATTGAAAAAAAATCTATATGTGGTACTGGTTTTGAAGGTGAAAACTACCAAAATGCCCATGCATCCTCTGATTTGTCTGTGGCCCTCAGTGGAAAAAGTTTGGGCACCCCTAGAAGTGACACAAATTACTTTGAACATGGGTTTTCAAATTGTGGCACATTGTGCAGGGACTAAAAACATAACTTTTTTGCAAATTACATAACTGAAAATAGCTTAGCAGGTTAAAAGAGACGATTGTCTTAATTATTCTCAATTTGTTAAAAGTCTTCTGCGCATCCAAGGCATGCAACATAGCAAATTGTTTTAAAATCTGTGGCAAAGTAAACATAAGTTAGCTAATTGGATAAAACAAGCAAAAAGACCACACTGGCGTAGATAATCTATGCGTATTGTGTTTTATCGTCTGTATTTCGATCTCTTTTTTTGACCAGATGCATGGGGATTCACCACAAGACACCCAGGAAGCGTCTGAGGAAGACCGCTTCCTCTCAACGTCTTCCACGAGCAACCAAATATCCAAACAGGAGTTCTCCTGCCATTGCTGCTACGACGTCCTGGTGAACCCCACCACTTTGACCTGCGGCCATAACTTTTGCCGCCACTGTCTGGCCCTGTGGTGGAAGTCCTCTCACAAGAACGAGTGTCCCGAGTGCCGGGAGAGGTGGGAAGGCTTTCCCAAAGTCAATATACTGCTGAGGTAGGATTTTCACGGGGAGGCGACATGAGCGGTCGTTCCTGGCCTCAGTGCTGCCTGTAATGTGTTTCAGCCTAGAACGCAAGTCACGGTTTTATTGAGATGTGCACATTTTGTGTATTTGGAGCAGAACTTGATTTGTCAATAGCTGGCAAAAATTGAAACTTTTACATTTTTACAGTTATGATTTTTTACCTCATCTGCATATTATTCAGAGTTTCATCTTACCTGGAAAGTTTTTGGCACATGTAGAATAATGAGAAAATGCCTGGTGGGATACATTGTTAGCCGTCTTCAATCATTTATAAGTATTAAATAACTAGTTTTTCAAAGTTATTGCATTAACTAGGTTGTACGGTATACTGGTACTAATAATGTATTGTGGTACTAATGAATTAAAAAGTACTACTGGTATATCTCTTTTGGAAAAACGCAAGTACCGTATTTTTCGGACTATAAGTCGCAGTTTTTTTCATAGTTTGGCCGGGGGTGCGACTTATACTCAGGAGCGACTTTTGTGTGAAATTATTAACACATTACCGTAAAATATCAAATAATATTTTGCTCATTCACATAAGAGACTAGACGTATAAGATTTCATGGGATTTAGCGATTAGGAGTGACAGATTGTTTGGTAAACGTATAGCATGTTCTATATGTTATAGTTATTTGAATGACTCTTACCATAATATGTTACGTTAACATACCAGGCACGTTCTCAGTTGGTTATTTATGCCTCATATAACGTACACTTATTCAGCCTGTTCATTATTCTTTATTTTAAATTGCCTTTCAAATGTCTATTCTTGGTGTTGGGTTTTATCAAATAAATTTCCCCAAAAAATGCAACTTATACTCCAGTGCGACGTATATATGTTTTTTTCCTTCTTTATTATGCATTTTCGGCCGGTGCGACTTATACTCCGGAGCGATTTATACCCCGAAAAATACGGTATTTACAGCCATCCATACATTGTTCCATTTACTTTCACGTAAAAAATAAAAACAAGTGCGCATGTCGAGGCCACATTTGGGGCCTGTGCGCGTTTACACTGGAGTCTGATAATCACATTTTACTTGCAGTGTAAACACTCAGCTGGAAAAAATCCGATCTCAAAAAAATCTGATCTGGGCTATTTTGGCCTGCAGTGTAAACATAGTCCTTGATGGTGGTAAGCTACATTTGTAGCCACAACTGCCCTGGGGTAGACTGACGGAAGCGTGTCTGTCAGTTTGCACCTCTAGCCCCGTCGACCACCACCAAACATTTATTCACATTCACACACCAGTGTGAGCGGGACTGGGAGCAAAACGTTAAAATACCACTGATAGTCACACATGAACTAGGTGTGGTGAAATTACCCTCTGCATTTGACCCATTCCCTTGTTCCACCCCCTGAGAGGTGAATCATTTTGGTGATTTAACCACCAATTCCAACCCTTGATGCTGAATGCCAAGCAGGGAGGTGATGGGTCCCATTTTTATAGTCTTTGGTATGACCCGGCCGGGGTTTGAACTCACGACCTACCGATCTCAGGGCGGACACTCCAACCACAAAGTGATGGAAGTGCCCAAAGACACAGTGGTCGTGACTAGGATGGCAGAAAAAAATTGCACACTGACGAAGACCTTGTCGAAACCGGTCTGTGTTTGGTAGCGCCTGTGCAGTTTATATTAAAATTATAAGAAGGACACGAGTGTCGCTGGCCGTGCTTTTTCTTTAGGTACACTTTTTGCCGTGCACCTCTTTATTTTTGTTTTATTACGTTTTTTTGGAGAGTGCATGTTTTTCCTGTATTTTGTAAGCTGGAATCGAACCTGGAACCCTCAAGTTATTGGCATGGCTGCTCTACCACCTGAGCCACACCATCCCAAAATGGCAAATATCAGCACCGGTAATCGGTCGGTCGATCCTTACTATAAATAGCACAACATGCACTCAACCTCTGCCTAATAGTGCCATTTTGAGTCTGCTTCAGTGCAGCAAAATCCAGTTTTACTACAATTTTCTCTATTTGTTGCCTCAGTTTTCATTTATGTAATTTAACACAGCAGGAATTTGCACAATAATTCAGCTCTTGTCTTGACTTAACTATATTTTTTCCCTCCAGAGAGGCAACAGACAAGTTATTTAGCGAAGTTGTACAGCAAAGGCAAGCAGAGATCCAAGCGAACACCAAAATCTCTCAAAGCTTACAAGCTTTCCAGAGGTGGGGAAAGTCGTCCTGAATTAAAATCAATAAATGTTGTGCAGCTTCACGATGTGCTTAATTGTCCTTGTATTTTTTTTTCTATTTTTCAGGTATGGTAACAATTTGGGTAAATTTAAGCCCAAACAGCACAAAGCAATCGGTTTCTTCCTCTCCGGAGTCTTTGCTGCTCTTTCATGTGTGGCGGTATGTGAGAATTCTCTTTGACTTATTGGTTTGATTCAGTAAATGGTAAATGGGTTGTATTTGTATAGTGCTTTTCTACAATTTTTAAGGAACTCAAAGCGCTTTGACACTATTTCCACATTCACTCATTCACAGTAGTCATTAAAGACAAAGAATATGACCTAACAGCATTAAGTTATTCAGTGAATAAACCTTGTTTGGCACGGTGCTGTAGGTATTGTTGCTGTTGTATCAGTGGAGCAGCGGTGGTGAGGCGACAACGCAGCAAGAACCGGACCTGTTGGTCAGTAAGCCCGTATCGCAATGGACGCCAGCGGAAGTTGTCTTCTGGCTGGAAAACCTGGGACCCTGGGCCAATCTGTACAGAGAGCCTTTCCTGCAGGAGAGTGTCAATGGCAGGTACTCGCTATTGTCAGTGGAGCATTCGAAGAGCAGAAATGTACATTACAGTATGTTCATGTCTTCTGTCCATTCCTTCAGATTATTATTGATGATGGAGGAAGAAGAGCTGCGAAAGCCGCCTTATAGCATCCAAAATCAGGCTCACCGACGCACCGTCCTGACAGAGCTCTACAGAGTCAAGTCTCAGGGACTCAGCTCTCCTCAGAACCTGTGGGAATACAAGGTAAGCACTCTGAGGATCATGTCAACATAAAACATACTCTAAATTCTCCAAATCAGGGATTCTCAACAAGTGGGTCATGATTAATTTTTCATGTGTGTGAGCAAACGCACAAACACCCTGAGCATTCAGTGAAATACAGACGTGCACACTGTGGTCATACCAGCAGCACATTTGTCTCAAACCTGACATAACGATTTAAATGTCCTATTATTATAATCAAGTGACAGTAGTCAATTTCAAGAGATTATTTTATAACATATGTGATTTGGCCCACTTAGATATTGTTTTTTTTTTTAATCAGCTATGCACTATAGTATTTTATGCCTGGGTGGAGGTCCTGCTTTGGAAAGATTGTCTACCCCTTTCAGAGATCACATTTAGTTCCCCATAAAACATTGACATGTTGCATGAGATGAAGTGTTTATTAACTTTCTGTCTGTAAAATAAATATTTTTATTAGCAATTCTGTAGTGCTGTAACATCATTTCATGATTAATATCCAAAAAATAACATTCTTAACTCGGGATGTCCGATAATGGCTTTTTGCCGATATCCGATATTCCAATATTGTCCAACTCTTTAATTACCGATACCGATATCAACCGATATATGCAGTCGTGGAATTAACACATTATTGTGCCTAATTTGGACAACCAGGTATGGTGAAGATAAGGTACTTTTAAAAAAAATTAATATAATAAGATAAATAAATTTAAAAAAAATTCTTGAATAAAAAAGAAAGTAAAACAATATAAAAACAGTTACATAGAAACTAGTAATTAATGAAAATTTGTAAAATTAACTGTTAAAGGTTAGTACTATTAGTGCAGTGGTTCTCAACCTTTTTTCAGTAATGTACCCCCTGTGAATTTTTTTTAATTCAAGTACCCCCTAATCAGAGCAAAGCATTTTTTGTTGAAAAAAAGAGAAAGAAGTAAAATACAGCACTATGTCATCAGTTTCTGATTCATTAAATTGTATAACAGTGCAAAATATTGATCATTTGTAGTGGTCTTTTTTTAACTATTGAAAAAAAGATAGGTTTTTATTTATATTAATAAAGGATTTTTGAATTGTTGCTATTTTTAGAATATTAAAAAAAAATCTCACGTACCCCTTGGCATACCTTCAAGTACCCCCAGGGGTATGCGTACTCCCATTTGAGAACCACTGTATTAGTGGACCAGCAGCACGCACAATCATGTGTGCTTACAGACTGTATCCCTTGCAGACTGTATTGATATATATTGATATATAATGTAGGAACCAGAATATTAATAACAGAAAGAAACAACCCTTTTGTGTGAATGAGTGTAAATGGGCGAGGTTTTTTTGGGGGGGTTGGTGCACTAATTGTAAGTGTATCTTGTGTTTTTTTATGTTGATTTAATAAAAAAAAACAAAAACAAAAAAAACGATACCGATAATAAAAAAAACGATACCGATAATTTCCGATACTACATTTTAACACATTTATCGGCCGAGCGATATTATCGGACATCCCTATTCTTAACAAATGACAGTAGAATAAGCACTGATTGAGAGTCATAGTAAAACGACCTGAAATTTACACTTTACGTGTAGTGTTGGAGTTGTCCAACTTTTTGTGTGGCCATAAACGCACCGCAATTGCCATAGTGTATGTGTTGGTGCAAGAGAGAGAGAGAGAGAGAGAGAGAGAGAGAGAGAGAGAGAGAGAGAGAGAGAGAGAGAGAGAGAGAGAGAGAGAGAGAGAGAGAGAGAGAGAGAGAGAGAGAGAGAGAGAGAGAGAGAGAGAGAGAGAGAGAGAGAGAGAGAGAGAGAGAGAGAGAGAGAGAGAGAGAGAGAGAGAGAGAGAGAGAGAGAGAGAGAGAGAGAGAGAGAGAGAGAGAGAGAGAGAGAGAGAGAGAGAGAGAGAGAGAGAGAGGCTGCTGTTGATATAAAAGATGACAAAGAGTTGCTTTTGGCTTGGTTTGTACGGTAGACAACGACCAGTTTTGTTAGATAAAAGTATTTTACGCATTGTTTTGGTGTGGTTATGGCCGACAAACAATTTCGCTAAATAAAGGGACCGATGGAATTCCTGTCCTCCTTTAAGTGTCTCCACAGACGTTACAATAATGTAAGTGTTGACAAACATTGTTTTATCTGTTGTGGCCGCCTTTCGTCACCTGTTACTCACAGTTGCATTGCAAAATCATACAAAACAAAATATTTGTTTATTTTGTTTAGAGTCGAATTAGATTTTTTGCGCGGCATAGATTTGCTGTGCGCAGAGGACGCGTGAGCAGTGCGCAATTGCGCACCTTAGAGGAAACGTTGGTCATGATCCTAAAGTTGTTTAAGCAAAAAAAAAAAAATAGAACAATCTGTTGTTCGAGTCTGTGCTGTTTGATTGCTACACCGCCACGAGGTGTGCACCACGTTTCTCGGCGGTATTGTCAAGCTTAATCTGGAGAGTGGGGACATAACACGCAGTTTGCTCAGGAAATGGTGGCGTGCAGATATCGTCAGGAGAAGAGCACATGAGACTGATGTGTTGCGTTGCCCTCAGGGAATTTTGCCAACAATGCAGATTTCCAGGTTTGAAGGTTTTATAGATCGTTAACCGCAAGTATATATGGGATATAATAAGGTACGTCCACATAGGAGACATGCTGACTATGCTCCAGACAATCGTGTGCGTCCACAACAGCTGATTCTGGCGGCGCTGTTTTCTTCTATATTCGGCGGCCGGATTTTCGGTGCATCACTAGTCAACAGTGCGCAATAAATATCCATTCACACTTTAACCATCTACTGGTGGTAATGTTTTATGTTTGTGTGGTTTTGATTTGAGGGGAATTTTTTCACGTAATCCCAAACACGCTGTCCCTGCCAGAAAGCAGATTGGTGGAGAATGAGGACGCGTTGTTGTGTGTCTTAGGAAGCACGGAGACAAGTGTTTGCCATCCATCCATCTATTTTCTACCGCTTGTCCCTCTAGGGGTTGCGGGGGCATGGAGCCTATTCCAGCTGCATTCGGGGTCCACCCTGGACAAGTCAGAATACGTGTTGTATTTTTTATTGTAGTATTGGAAACAATAGTTAACAATTACCGTATTTTTCGGACTATAAGTCGCAGTTTTTTTCACAGTTTGGCCGGGGGTGCGAGATACTCAGGAGCGACTTATGTGTGAAATTATTAACACATTACCATAAAATATCAAATAATATTATTTAGCTAAGAGTAGAGACTAGACGTATAAGATTTCATGTTATTTAGCGATTAGGAGTGACAGATTGTTTGGTAAACGTATAGCATGTTCTATATGTTATAGTTATTTGAATGACTCTTACCATAATATGTTACGTTAACATACCAGGCACCTTCTCAGTTGGTTATTTATGCCTCATATAACGTACACTTATTCAGCCTGTTGTTCACTATTCTTTATTTATTTTAAATTGCCTTTCAAATGTCTATTCTTGGTGTTGGGTTTTATCAAATAAATTTCCCCCAAAAATGCGACTTATACTCCAGTGCGACTTATATGTTTTTTTTCCTTTATTATGCATTTTCGGCCGGTGCGACTTATACTCCAAAAAATACGGTACGTCAGACTTTGTGTGACTTCTTCTGGAGGCTACAATACATTATATTACTTTAATTTGTTTTCACGTAAAAAAAACAAACCTAACTTATTTTCAAGCTATGGTGGCTATGATTTTGCCGTGGCGGTGCGCCACATTTAGTTACATTGAGATGAAACTATGCAAGTGAGATGCATGATTCATAATCAATAATTAACATACAACAACTCAAAACTGATGAAGCAGAAGCAGCTCGGTATGTCAATACTGTAGCTGCATTGGCTAGTTGGCTCTCTGTGTCACGGCGCCGCTAAAAGTAGTTCCTTAACGTTATATCGCTTGTTAATATTGAAGTCACAAGATGTAAATGGAATATTGTTAGCAGTTTTTAGAGGGCTTTATGGGCGCAATCGAGTACTCCCATTGGCTGCATTGTTAGCTACCTCATACTTGCCATATTTTACGAATTGGAATGCATTACCTAAAAACATGTGTGTTTGTTTTACATAGGGATTGTGAATCAAAACTCCCCCAAAAAAGTGTAGTTCCCCTTTAAACTTTAATTGTTGTAATAATACTAGCGGTAAGGATCAAACTGCTCAGCCAACATAAATACCACTTAGGAATTAATAGTTACAGTACAGTGAAGCAAGCATTTCACACCGACAGCTGAGTTGGGCAACTGACATTTTAAAGTGCATACATCGTGATACTTCAAATGCAGATATTCGACAAAAGTAAATAATATACCGTATTTTTCGGACTATAAGTCGCTCCGGAGTATAAGTCGCACCGGCCGAAAATGCAAAATAAAGGGAAAAAAACAAGTCGCACTGGAGTATAAGTTGCATTTTTTGGGGACATTTATTTGATAAAAGCCAACACCAAGAATAGACATTTGAAAGGCAATTTAAAATAAATAAAGAATAGTGAACAACAGGCTGAATAAGTGTACGTTATATGAGGCATAAATAACCAACTGAGAACGTGCCTGGTATGTTAACGTAACATATTATGGTAAGTCATTCAAATAACTATAACATATAGAACATGCTATACGTTTACCAAACAATCTGTCACTCCTAATCGCTAAATCCCATGAAATCTTATACAGTCTCTTACGTGAATGAGCTAAATAATATTATTTGATATTTTACGGTAATGTGTTAATAATTTCCCACATAAGTCGCTCCTGAGTATAAGTCGCACCACCGGCCAAACTATGAAAAAAACTGCGACTTATAGTCCGAAAAATACGGTACATCAGATATGCTGTATAATACAAAAACTACCTCACTGCTTTTTGACAGCCTCAGCTGTCTGTTTTTGACCCAGTACTATTTAGTCGCTGGATTTTAATTGGGTTTGTAGACCACACACCCGGCGAGTACCCGAGGTTGAGTCTCTGATAGTCCCCAGGTGCGTTGTCTACAAAACCATTTCAGCAGCTAATTAACTAGAAGTGATCCTTGGAGCATCTACAGTACATGTATTGGTCTTTTTCTTTCAGGCAGCTAACTCAGGGAAGTCTCTGTTCCTGCTCTATGCAATGAAGAGCTCACCACGCCTCACTCTCCTCTACTTGTATTTATTCGACTACTCCGAAACCTTCCTGCCCTTTCTACACACCTGCTGCCCTCCCACCAGCCTTGCCAGTCAGCCGATGGAGACCCACTTCTTTAAGTCCTGGGTGGGTTTGACATCCGTGACGCGAACCGTTAATGCAGGGGTGTCAAACTCGTCTTCATTGAGGGTCACATCGCAGTTATGGCTGCCTTCGGGGGGCTGCGTATAACAGGGATTGATATATGAATATACATTTATAGGGATTCACCAATGCATATGCACTGTAATATATTATTTATTGTACTTTTTTTATGTACACTGTAAAAAAAAGAAAGAAAAAAAGCTGCCTCAATTTACCGTAACATTTACAGTGTTTTTTACAGCATATTATATAAAGGAAAAAAAAGAAAAAAAACGGCAGTAAAATTCTGGCAACTGAGCTGCCAGTTTTTTTACTGTAAAATCTATTGTCATTTTTACAGTGTACAATTTGATGGATAATTTGCTTTAAAATCACAAGTTAAGAAGATATTTATTATTATTATTTTCATTTGAACAAAAACAGTTTGAATTGTGTGATAGTATATGTGTTGTGTTATTTTATAATAAAGTTTAAAAGATGCAATTGCATGCAATACATGTATTTTTTGTGTCAAAATAGAAAGAACGAATAGCTTCTCTAAGAAAAGATAGCATACTTTATTGACACATATTTTTTCAAGGCTTTCGCGACCACATTAAATGATGTGGCGGGCCAGATTTGGCCCCCGGGCCTTGAGTTTGACACCTGTGTGTTATTGCAACATAACGCAAAAGTTTACCTCTCTGTGACGATCCTGCTCATCAGACGGAACCCTGCTGGGAACAGTGGACCACGTTCATGGTCAAGTACTTCCTGCTTCCGTACCAGCTGATCGCAGAGTTCGCTTGGGACTGGCTGTCCGTCCACTACTGGACCTCTCTGTTTGTCATCGTCAACGCCGTGCTGCTGTCTGTGTTGGAAGCCTGCTTGCTGTGGAACCTCAGGACAGCTAGGCTCAGGTAAACTAATACAGTTACTAGTTCCTGCTCTACTTCATGTAACATATTTATTTCATTCTTACCAGGACACTTCCGAGCATGATGGGGAACCACTTGTGGACGATGCTATCTCAGGGACTGGCCTTTGCCCTCATGTGGCCCTTAGTGCCTCAGTTGGTGTGCAACTGCCTCTTCTACTGGGCTCTCTTTATAAGCCCGATCATGAACGTTGACCGGGTGGTGCAGCAGCTCACACACCCAGAAACCGCAGCGCTGTAGCAAAGAGCTAATGGGTTTAAATTGCTGAATTATGTTGTTTTCTCAGCAGCAGCTCGTTCACTTGCTGCAGGACGTTATTTTTTATTCCTGACCGTCAGCTGGAACAAAAAGGACTTGGAACAAGGTGTTTGGGGACTAGTTTGGAAACTATGTTGCCGAAATAAAGCCAGGGAGCACTTTTGACGCTTGTGTTTGACATGCTCATGGTTGGCAAAGTGTGGTTTCTCCAAGCAGGTGTTCAGGTGATAGTTGTGATGTCTTCAAGAGGAACAAATGTGTTCAAATATTTTCTACATTTATTTTTTACCTTTTTTAGGGCGTTCACTGTGCCTCCACAGTTCAATTCACCTATTCTAATTTGGTCTTCCATGCAAATATCAGCAATATTCTTTAAACATTGTTTAAACCATCCTCATTTGGTTTTGAAGCAATGCATGGTTTTATTAAAGTTTTTTTTGTGGCAAAATTTTTTTTTTTTTTTATTTGCACTTAAATGTTCTACACTGAGATTGTACCTGATACAAATGTGGAATTTTTATGTTTATAAAAAAATAAAGATGTTTGCTTTGGTCTTGCAGTATGAATTTCATATTTCAATGCAATGAAGCAAATAGTTCCTATATTAACAGTTCTGAGCAGAGGTGGGAAATAATATTTACTTGAATTATTGTAAGTAGTTTTTTGTGCGAATTAACTACTTGTACTTTTAATTATGTTGACTTTATTATATTGAACTTTGCTACTCTTGAAATATTTGTTAAAAGTAGAAAACAGATATACGTAATAAAGTACAAAACTGCATCTGAAAACCGTAATTGATAAGCAGTACAAACGTTGCCGTAACTTTTTTTGCAGTAGAGCCCCTTAAAAAGTCATTTGTACTCTTGGGTGGATTTTTTTTTTTTTTACTTTTTACTACATTTTAGATAAGTACTTTGACTTGTACTTGAGTAAAAAAAAAAAACAGCTTTTTACTTTTTACTACATTTTGGACATGTTATTTGTACGGGGCCCCTATTTGGTGGTAGCGGGGGAGTACCCTGTAGCGTCCCGGAAGAGCTAGTGCTGCAAAGGGTTCTGGGTATTTTGTTGTGTTTATGTTGTGTTACGGTGCGGATGTTCTCCCAAAATGTGTTTGTCATTCTTGTTTGGTGTGGATTCACAGTGGCGTATATTTCTAACAGTGTTAAAGTTATTTATACGGCCACCCTCAGTGTAACCTGTATCGCTGTTGATCAAGTATGCATTGAATTCACACGTGTGGGCGTACAGAAACCGCTCACATCTTATGACTGGGCCGGCATGTTGTTAGAATGGATGATAAGCGGACGTGACGACAGCTCGTAGAGAACGTTAAAGGCAGTGCTCTTAAGGCACGCCCCCAAGACTGTGGTCCGGGTGGACTACGAGATATAATGACTGATGAACACCTTTGTTCAATAATGAAGGCCTGAGCCTCGACATTAATGAACTAGCATCCAAGAAAAGATGCCAGGTATCTGGCTTGGGCACATCAGATTAGATCAGTGTGTTGCAAACTGAGCAGTTTAAAGTCCAGAATGCTTGGTTTATTCATTATTTTATTTTCAAATTTATTAGCCTGTGGAAAAAGTTAATGTTGATATTTACCTCAGAAGGCTGCAAATAGAAAAGAGGCATTCCATTTTTATTTAAATTGTATTTGATATGCCATTGATATTTTTTAACTATTATTATTATTATTTGAAACTGGATTTTGCATGTCACTATAAAGTTTTATAAGCCTTGCTTGTTTAATATTTAATGCAAAACTTGTTTGGGTCCCTATTAAAAGGTTAATTTGTTCAACCTTGGCCTCCGGCTTTGTTCAGTTTTCAATTTTGGCCCACTCTGTATTTGAGTTTGACACTCCTGCTTTAGGGGTTCTGTAACTTTGACTTGTACTTGGGTAAAAAAAAAAAAAAAAATCAGCTAATTGCTTTTATTTCATATATATACAGGTAAAAGCCAGTAAATTAGAATATTTTGAAAAACGTGATTTATTTCAGTAATTGCATTCAAAAGGTGTAACTTGTACATTATATTTATTCATTGCACACAGACTGATGCATTCAAATGTTTATTTCATTTAATTTTGATGATTTGAAGTGGCAACAAATGAAAATCCCAAATTCCGTGTGTCACAAAATTAGAATATTACTTAAGGCTAATACAAAAAAGGGATTTTTAGAAATGTTGGCCAACTGAAAAGTATGAAAATGAAAAATATGAGCATGTACAATACTCAATACTTGGTTGGAGCTCCTTTTGCCTCAATTACTGCGTTAATGCGGCGTGGCATGGAGTCGATGAGTTTCTGGCACTGCTCAGGTGTTATGAGAGCCCAGGTTGCTCTGATAGTGGCCTTCAACTCTTCTGTGTTTTTGGGTCTGGCATTCTGCATCTTCCTTTTCACAATACCCCACAGATTTTCTATGGGGCTAAGGTCAGGGGAGTTGGCGGGCCAATTTAGAACAGAAATACCATAGTCCGTAAACCAGGCACGGGTAGATTTTGCGCTGTGTGCAGGCGCCAAGTCCTGTTGGAACTTGAAATCTCCATCTCCATAGAGCAGGTCAGCAGCAGGAAGCATGAAGTGCTCTAAAACTTGCTGGTAGACGGCTGCGTTGACCCTGGATCTCAGGAAACAGAGTGGACCGACACCAGCAGATGACATGGCACCCCAAACCATCACTGATGGTGGAAACTTTACACTAGACTTCAGGCAACGTGGATCCTGTGCCTCTCCTGTCTTCCTCCAGACTCTGGGACCTCGATTTCCAAAGGAAATGCAAAATTTGCATGGTTGGGTGATGGTTTGGGGTGCCATGTCATCTGCTGGTGTCGGTCCACTCTGTTTCCTGAGATCCAGGGTCAACGCAGCCGTCTACCAGCAAGTTTTAGAGCACTTCATGCTTCCTGCTGCTGACCTGCTCTATGGAGATGGAGATTTCAAGTTCCAACAGGACTTGGCGCCTGCACACAGCGCAAAATCTACCCGTGCCTGGTTTACGGTCCATGGTATTTCTGTTCTAAATTGGCCCGCCAACTCCCCTGACCTTAGCCCCATAGAAAATCTGTGGGGTATTGTGAAAAGGAAGATGCAGAATGCCAGACCCAAAAACGCAGAAGAGTTGAAGGCCACTATCAGAGCAACCTGGGCTCTCATAACACCTGAGCAGTGCCAGAAACTCATCGACTCCATGCCACGCCGCATTAACGCAGTAATTGAGGCAAAAGGAGCTCCAACCAAGTATTGAGTATTGTACATGCTCATATTTTTCATTTTCATACTTTTCAGTTGGCCAACATTTCTAAAAATCTCTTTTTTGTATTAGCCTTAAGTAATATTCTAATATTGTGACACACGGAATTTTGGATTTTCATTTGTTGCCACTTCAAATCATCAAAATTAAATGAAAAAAACATTTGAATGCATCAGTCTGTGTGCAATGAATAAATATAATGTACAAGTTACACCTTTTGAATGCAATTACTGAAATAAATCAAGTTTTTCAAAATATTCTAATTTACTGGCTTTTACCTGTATATATATTTTTTTTGAGCCAAGGAAACAAGGACCAGAACTCACAAAGTGCCCTCTAGCGGTCATGTGCCTTAAACCGGGTCAAACTGATGTCGTCATTTACTTGTAGGGACTGTCTACAAATGTTTGTACATCATAACACGCATAATCCATAATGATATAATATGATTCGTGGTTAAATACATATATATATTTATATATTATAAATATATTGTTTTAGAAGTAATATATGTTATTTGTAAGACCTTTATGCCCCTTTTGGAGTGTTTCAAAACATCCAAGGGGTTTTGGTCACGGCCCCTGATGTCATTGTTGCGGAAGTGACTAGTCTACGTGGTGGAAGAAGGTTGGTCGGGACCGTGTTTGACTACTTTTCCACGCCGTCCACGCTGATGTCTAACCCGGCCTAGGACTCTGTGTCCGGTTCAAAGCCTCCCTACCCCCACCCCACCGACGTCAGGCGAATGGAAACGCCGTTGAGCCGCTGCCGGGGCGTATAAATGGGACGAGGAGCCGCCGACGGGCTGTAATGCTGCGGCGCGCTCGGCGGGGTCTCCGGCAGGTGCTGAGTCTGATGGCCCGGAGACCAGAACTCCTTTGCGGGGCCATCGTGCTCGGAGTTCTGCTAGTATTGGCCGTCAAGATGACATGCAGGTACGCACTAGCAGCAACTCGCTTGTATGCTGGTAGCTTTAGATAAGGCAAAGTAAAGCTAATGAGGGCTGTTTGTGGATTAGCTCCTCCATTTAAGTCCAATGCTGCTATTGAACATAATACTTAAACTGTGTTTGAGTATCTGAACGGAAGTACTTACTTGTTTAAGTCTCAGCATGTCAAATCATTGCTTATTAAACTTCAAAGTTAAACATAAATTTATGATTTCGGATAGTAGCTTAAATATACTCAACTGCAGGAAAAATAGAGAAAACGCCCTTTTTTTTGGGTAAAAATATGTTCCAACATAATACAGTACATACTACATAATATTATTTTCCACATTCCCCATATTTGTTTGAGATAACTCTACATTCACAAGTCAGAAAATGCACCATATGTTCCCTGTGCATTCAATATTACGTCTCCATTTGCTGTTATTGAACTCAAAATGTTGACAAATTGACTTGAAATTTCTCATACTGCTCAATGCACTCTGTAAAACACCCGCTGCAACTATAAGGCACAGGTTTCTAAACAAACAAAAAAAAACTTTCTGTAAATGTATTTATTCTTTTAAACTTGACGGAAAAATGTTGCACATGCAAGTGCATGTGTTCTACACTTTATGCCACATCAATATGGAATGCACTCCCAACAGGTGTTAAAGAAAGGGCATCTCTATCCTCCTTCAAAACCGCACTAAAAGAACACCCCCAGGCAACTTCAACCCTAAACTAACACCCTCCCTTCCACTTCCTACCTCCCCGGATTGTAAATAATCAAATGTAGATACTTATTCTTATGCTTTCTGATCTCTCTCTCTATGTCCACTACTTGCTGTACATATCCTACCAAGTCAGTCTTCCATCCATCCATCCATTATCTACCGCTTATTCCCTTTGGGGTCGCGGGGGGCGCTGGAGCCTATCTCAGCTACAATCGGGCGGAAGGCGGGGTACACCCTGGACAAGTCGCCACCTCATCACAGGGCCAACACAGATAGACAGACAACATTCACACTCACATTCACACACTAGGGCCAATTTAGTGTTGCCAATCAACTTATCCCCAGGTCACTGTTTCAATGTCCATTTCTCTGATGATGCAATTGTTGATGACTGAAGTGTTGATATCAACCAAACCTAACCCCCCCCCATCCACATCCCACACCCCATATTGTAAATAATGTAAATAATGCAATGTATATACTCTGATGATTATCTTGTGTGATGACTGTATTACGATGATAGTATATATCTGTATCATGAATCAATTTAAGTGGACTCCGACTTAAACAAGTTGAAAAACATATTCGGGTGTTACCATTTAGTGGTCAATTGTACGGAATATGTACTGCACTGTGCAATCTACTAATAAAAGTCTCAATCAATCAATCAATTATCTGATGTTTCAAGTATTTTTTTTTTTGGTTTTCCAAAAATAAATAGAATCTGCTTGTCATCTTGACTTACGATTTCAAAGCAAATTATCAATCAACCTGTAAAAGTATAATAATCAAAAACAGTTGTCTTTGCAAATTGGCTATTATGGTTTATATTCATATATATTCACTGTTACATGTGGCCCTCTGAGCGCTGACATAATTGCGATGCTTTAGGGCAGTGTTTTGTCAACCTTTTCTGAGCCAAGGCACATTTTTTCATTGAAAAAAATCCCGAGGCACACCACCAGCAGAAAACATAAAATAATGAAACTCAGCAGCTGATATTGACAATAAAGTATTTCGCGCAATTGTTGGATATGAATTCAAACCATAACCAACCATGCATCACTATAGCTCTTGTCTCAAAGAAGTTGTACTGTCACGACCTGTCAAATCACGCCGTGCCTTTTTGTGAGTTTTTTGGCGTTTTCCTGTGTGTAGTGTTTTAGTTCTTGTCTTGCGCTCCTATTTTGGTGGCTTTTCCTGTTTTGTTGGTATTTTCCTGTAGCAGTTTCATGTCTTCCTTGAACGCTATTCCCCGCAACTGCTTTGTTTTGGCAATCAAGGCTATTTAAGTTGTACGGACGCTATCCTTCTTTGTGGGGACATTGTTGATTGTCATGTACGGATGTACTTTGTGGACGCCGTTTGCTCCACACGCTGTAAGACTTTGCTGTCGTCCAGCATTCTGTTTTTGTTTACTTTGCAGCCAGTTCAGTTTTAGTTAGTAGAGGAAAGAATATGAGCCTATACAGAGCATCTATGAGCAGGCAGTTAGGAAAAAAGCTAAGAAAATTATTTCCAACTCACAACACCCACTCTTCCCTGAATATGGAACCATGCCATCAGGGAGAAGACTCCGGGTCCCACTATGCAAAGCTAACCGCCTTAAATTATCATTTGTCCCAGCCTCCATTAAGCTGACCAACAATGTGCAATAGAACATCGGTTAGCACTTTTTAGCACATAGCACTTTAGAACTAAGCACTTTAGCACACAGCACTTTATCCATGAGCTTTAGTGCAATGCACACTGGTACTTTATCTTTATCTCCATACTGTAGATTTTATGCCTACATCAAAGTGCCACCTATGTCTATCAAGCTCCATGTTCTGATGTTGAAATGTTAGTTGTATGGTTGTGGTTGTGTCTGTGCTTGTGCTTTTGTTCTGTTGTTTTTGGGTATGTTAAGAAAGCAATGATGCACTGTGCCCAAGACAAATTTCCCTGTGGGGACAATAAAGTTGAACCTTGAACCTTGAACCTTGAGTTGCGTTTTGCATAGCCATCCCTAAGCTTCAATGCCTTTTCTTAGCGGCACTCACCTTTTGTTTATTTTTGGTTTAAGTATTAGATACATTTTTACCTGCACGCTGCCTCCCTCATATTGTGATCACGACAAACCATGTTCCCGACATCTACAAAGCAATTAGCTACCTGCTGCCACCTACTGATATGGAAGAGTATTACACGGTTACTCTGCCGAGCTCTAGACAGCACAGACACTCAACAGCACATTACTTGTGTATTATATATACTGGTTTGCAAAAAATGTTTTTAATACAATTAGGTGAAATTACATAATCTCCCACAGGACACCAGACCGTATCTTACGCGGCACAGTGGTTGAAAAACACTGCTTTAGGGTGTTTTGCTGCATCATTACAAATGTGGTACTAGGTGACTAGCAAGCACGTGTGTGTAGTAAACTTACTTGAGATTTGTGTTTTTGTTTGCAGTCGTGCCAAAAATGTTGTGGCAGCAGCTCGCCCGCCACTGCGCTTCTTCTCCACTGAATCCCCCGTCATCGACCTCTACATGGGCCAGCTGGACTCTGTAAGATCCTCCTGTTTGGTCTTCGTACAAGCTTTCGTTCAGTACAACAATTATCCTGTGTGTCGGAGTCGACCTTACCAGTTTTTCCTCACTAGGTGGAGCGACTCAGGAGCATGGCCGAGGTGTCTTTCGTTTTCTTCTATGCGCCCTGGTGCGCCCACTCCATGGCCGCAAGACAGGAAGTGCAGCTGGTGGCGAAGAAGCTAGCCAAACAGGTACGGAAAGCGGTCCAGAGAAAAATAGTCAAACAAATACAGGGTTACTTTGGTATTCATCCGTTCCAAAAGGCCCATTGAAAAGTTTGGGAACAACAGCAACAGCCACGTAAACTGACAGAGAGGGGTCAGCGGATGCTGAAGTGCAAACTGCAAAGAGGTTGCCGACTTTCTGCACAGTCAGTTGCTACAGCGCTCCAAATTCATGTGACCTTCTAATTAGCCCACGAGTGTGCCGAGTGTGAATTTTGGTGGAGGAGGAATTATGGTGTGGGGTTGTTTTTCAGGAGTTGGTCTTGGCCCCTTAGTTCCAGTGAAAGGAACTTTGAATGTTCCAGGTTACCAAAACATTTTGGACAAGTTCATGCTCTCAACCTTGTGGGAACAGTTTGTAGCGGGCCCCTTCCTATTCCAACATGACTGTGCACAAAGCAAGGTCCATAAAGAAATGGATGACAGAGTCTGGTGTGGATGAACTTGACTGGCCTGCACAGAGTCCTGACCTGAACCCGATAGAACACCTTTGGGATGAATTGGAACGGAGACTGGGAGCCAGGCCTTCTCGGCCAACAACAGTGTGTGAACTCACCAATGCGCTTTTGGAAGAATGGTCGAAAATTCCTATAAAAACACTCCGCAATCTTGTGGACAGCCTTCCCAGAAGAGTTGAAGCTCTAATAGCTGCAAAACGTGGATCGACATCATATTGAACCCTATGGGTTAGGAATGGGATGGCACTTCAAGTTCATATGTGAGTCAAGGCAGGTGGCCAAATACTTTTGGCAATATAGTGTACATCAACTTTGTACTTTAATATGACTTATTTTTTTAAATTGAATAATGCTTCTAATTTTTTTGTTTAAATGAAGCCAATTGTGTTAGATGGAAGAATGCATTGACAATGACAAACATAGTTTACATAAATTGTTGCAACCACAACACGTCACACTGTCGTGACTCCGCAACACCACAGTAGTATGCCACATGCTGTGATATTTGCATGTTCGTTTGGCACTCTAGTGGGTTATTTTGCAGCTGCACCTATTTGCCTCACACTTGCGCAGTGTAGAGTTCTGCCAGTTACGCAGCCAAAACGCCTCATCACATGAAAAGCATGTGATGATGCGGACCCGAGTTGCAACCACATGAAAAAGCACTCAGAGCGGACTCAGTCGGACTGTCTCTAGATAATGTGGCAGTTTTTCAACAAAGCAATCATGCCTGGTAGAAAATGCATGAAAGTACAGTACATTTCCACTTTCCAAAATGCGCTGGTTATGCTGTGTACATGCTACCGATTAGCTCTAGCGATTTTACATGTTGATTTTACCACCTTCAAATTTGGTAATGAAAACTAAGGTACAAGTTACAATTTAGCAGCAGTACAATACTATAAACACTTTGCAGGACTCAAAGCAACACATTACTCTATAATAATTGCAAATGATACTCTGAAATGTAAGAAAACAAGACATAACATCAATTGGGCACCACATTTATTATCTGCTCACTATTAAATGTTTAAGAAATTATTTTATTATTAGACAATTAACATTTGGTAACACAAAAGTGCCAAAAATTGTTACATTTGAGTACCAAGATTGAGTCCTAGGTAGCAGGAATTGGTACCGTGTTGATTCAAATGTGAAAAGTACCCATCCCTAATAAATGAGGACTTTTTGATATCACCATTCATTTACCACCGGCTGCGCAGATGTCAAGACTATAATAAAAGTGTAGATTTGACTATACAAGACAGATGGGCTCAAAAATATCTGAATGTGGTTCAAGCCCAGGGCTGGACTAAGTGAAAGAGTATTGTTACACAGTGTGTGGCTGTGCAATAACCAAAACAGTGTCCAAAAAAACAAAAACGATAAATATTTTTGGAAACAGTTTTTGTGAAAACCAAGGTAGCACTTTGACAGATTTCTTGTATGTTCTTTCTCTCCCACCCACTCAGGTGCAGTTTGTGGCCATAAACTGCTGGTGGAGTAAAGGCAAGTGCAGGAAGCAGAAGCACATTTACCAGTATCCCATCATCCAGCTCTTCTACCGACGGTGAGAGGATCTGAAGTAGTCAATGAAAACTTTATTGTGAACATAAAACGGAGTGCAGCACTTGGCTGCAACCAACAGAAGCACTGTTGATTCAGTCTAATTAGTCTGCTGTTTAAAAGGAACCGCAGGCTGGAATAAAAAATTTAAAAAAAGGTCAGACATCATAAAGAAGGTGAGGAAAACAGACGAGTGTTTAAAAAAAGATAGTCACTTCTCCCTTCCTCCTTAACGCTTCAAATATGATTACAAAATCAAAGATCCCTTTAAGGTTATATTTCAGCTTCAAATTGGATAGGCAATATGAGCCCATCAACACGGACAAATGAGCAAGAATGCCGTGGTCACGTGATGGGAAAAAACACATTCTACTGTAATGAGAAGTACAACTTTATATCCTTTTAAATGGTTGCTTACATTATTATATATTATGATTACATTAGATTATAACACTCGTTTTTATCCAATATTCCTTCAGTTTAAGAGCATGATGTAGACAAAAGCTCTGAGTCTAAATATTTTTCACAGTAAATTATGGCATATTGTAATAATGTATGGCTCTTTGAGACAAGAATATGTTGAATGACAGTCGAAAAGTAACATGTGTTCCTTCACTCATAATTTTTGCAGTTTTGTGCATTTAAAAAAAATTCAAATCGAATCGTAAACGTAATTTTGGAGAGAAAAATCGGAATTAGTTTTTTTTCTAAAAATCGTGCAGCCCTATTCTGCACATACAACAACAAGCCCTGGTTTATACCTCAACTTAAGAAGCTGCGTCAGGCCAAGGGGGACTGTAGTGGGGACTGGTTTCTGTTCTAGCAGGCCAGGAACAAACTAATGAAGAAGATCAGGGTAGCTAAGAGGAGCTACACTGAGAAGCTAAAACAAACCCTCCTCCTTCCCGCACTGACGATCTGTGAAAAGAATGTGTGCCAGCTCTGGCAGAAACAAAACACCAGAACGGTTCCAGGACCAGAGGGTGTGTCCCCCTCCTGCCTGAGAGTCTGTGCTGAGCAGCTGGCCCCCCATCTTCACGCAGAGCTTCAGCTCATCATTGGAGCTGTGTGAAGTGCCCTCTTGCTTCAAAGGCTCCACCATCATCGCAGTCCCAAAGAAACCTGCCATGACAGGACTCAATGACTATAGACCCATCGCCCTGACATCTGTGGTCATGAAGTCCTTTGAGAGGCTGGTGCTGCGGCACCTGAAGGACATCCCAGGTCCCCCACTGGACCCCTCGCAGTTTGCCTATCGTGCAAACAGGTCAGTGAACTAGGACTGAACCATATCCTGCATCACCTCCACTTCCCCCAGGACCCAAGCTCGGATCCTATTCGTGTACTTCAGCGCCGCATTTAACACCATCATCCCGGATATCCTGCATCGTGAACTCACCCAGCTCACAGTGCCAGCCTCGACTTGTCAGTGGATCATCAAATTCATGACTGATATGAGGTGGACGGTAAGGCTCAGGAGCGTCACATCCAGCACTCTGACAAGCAACACTGGTACCCCTCCAGGGGTGTGTTCTCTCCCCACTGCCCTTCTCCTGCGACACCAATAACTGCACCTCAGAGGATTCTTCTGTGAAACTCTTAAGTTCGCAGACAACACTACCATCGTGGATCTCATCCAGGATGGCGACAAGCCTGCCTCCAGACTGAAGGTGTAACAGCTGACTCTCAGTCAAAACCCCTCCTCCTCCTGAACAGCACAGTGGTCTTATACTGTAGACTCTTTCAGGTTCCTGAGATCCACCCTGGCCACAAACTGTTCAAATTCCTCCCCGCCAGCAGGCGTTACAAATCACTGTACGCCAAAACAACCTGTCATTGAACAGTTTCTTCCCCCAGGCTATACATTTTATGAACGCTACAGTCACAGAGTGTCAGACCTGTTGCTGTGAAATACCTCTGACATTAATTTGTCACTGATATGACAGAAGAGGAAATAATCAAAATTGTGAATGTGTAAATCCAAGGGCTCAATTGTTTGTAACGGAAATTAAATGGAAATGATAAAAAAAAAGGTTATTGAAGAGATTTTAGACCCTTTAACGTGTATCAGCAACCTATCATTTTGATAAGGCAATTTCCCAAATTGTTCACGAGTGGGGGAAGAGTGGATCGTGAGATCGACAGGCGGATCGGTGCGGCGTCTTCAGTAATGCGGACGCTGTATCGATCCGTTGTGGTGAAGGAGCTGAGCCGGAAGGCAAAGCTCTCGATTTACCGGTCGATCTACGTTCCCATCCTCACCTATGGTCATGAGCTTTGGGTCATGACCGAAAGGACAAGATCACGGGTACAAGCGGCCGAAATGAGTTTCCTCCGCCGAGTGGCGGGGCTCTCCCTTAGAGATAGGGTGAGAAGCTCTGTCATTCGGGGGGAGCTCAAAGTAAAGCCGCTGCTCCTCCACATCGAGAGGAGCCAGATGAGGTGGTTCGGGCATCTGGTCAGGATGCCACCCGAACGCCTCCCTAGGAAGGTGTTACGGGCACGTCCGACCGGTAGGAGGCCACGGGGAAGACCCAGGACACGCTGGGAAGACTATGTCTCCCGGCTGGCCTGGGAACGCCTCGGGATCCCCCGGGAGGAGCTGGACGAAGTGGCTGGGGAGAGGGAAGTCTGGGCTTCCCTGCTTAAGCTGCTGCCCCCGCGACCCGACCTCGGATAAGCGGAAGAAGATGGATGGATGGATGGAATTTCCCAAATAAAATGAAAATAGCAAAAACTGTACCGATTTATAAGACTAGAGACAAACACCAGTTTACAAACTATAGACCTCTTTCCTTACTTCCCACAATTTTCTAAAATCATAAAAAAATTGTTTAACAACAGATAGGAAAAATTCATGAATAAATGGTAAATGGGTTATACTTGTGTAGCGCTTTTCTACCTTCAAGGTACTCAAAGCGCTTTGACACTATTTCCACATTCACCCATTCACATACTGATGGCGAGAGTTGCCATGCAAGGCACTAACCACGACCCATCAGGAGCAAGGGTGAAGTGTCTTGCTCAGGGACACAACGGACGTGACTAGGTTGGTAGAAGCTGGGGATCGAACCAGGAACCCTCAGGTTGCTGGCTCGGCCACTCTCCTAATTTCACCACGCCGTGGAACACTCACAGACAACCAATACGAAGACAGAGCCAACGTCTCTACATCAATGGCATCAATCAATATAACCTAAGGGATTACCAATACAATAGCTGGTAAACAGTGTGCAGCTGCAGTGTTTATGGATATGATTAAAGCATTTCACACAATTATAATACGGTATTTTTATCAAAGAATTTGAACAATATGGCATCTAGTATTAAACTAGATGAGAAGTTACTTAACAGGAAGCAATGTGAAGTTATACGTCTACAGAGTTCAATGTATTTTGTGATGTACCCCAGGAATCAATACTGGAATTGTTCAATCTTTATATCACTGACATTTGTGAAGTTATAAGGGACTTAAAGTTAGTATTATTTATAGAAGAAACAACAGTGTTTTGTTTAAGAGAAAACACAAGTAACAGAATAAATTAACAAATTCAAGAGATGGTTTGTGTCGCTGACTTTCTAAACAGACAAAAAGCTGGAAAAATATTGGGCTTCTAATACTTTATTCCATATTTACTCAGATATGAATGTCGTTTTAGATAATATTTTCTTGAATTTGTGGTTCAAATACTGTTCAAGGTTAGAGGGTCCACTATATCTGAGAATTGTTATGCTATGCTGTGATAAAGTAATCATATTGATAAATGCAGTGCATGTGCTAATTGAATTGTTGTTTCGGCAGATTTGGACCCATCGAGTACAGAGGTCCGTTTGTGGCCGCCTACGTGCAAAGTTTCATCCTTCGGGTCATCACGCCGCTCACTTATCTCCCGACCAGAGAAACGCTGCAAGAGTTCCTCTCCTGGCACGAGGTACTGCAGGTTCTTTGTGTATGAAAAAATGACCGTACCCAATTTCTCAAATTGTGCTCTCCTGTGCTTCAAAAGTCACGAGTGGTGGGTTTCTTCGACTTCAACTCCTCCCCTCAGCCGCCAGGCTATGTCACATATCTGACCTCTGCTCTGGAGGCCCTAAAAAGAGGTAAGGAAATCATCATTGATAAAGATTGTTCGATAGGAAAATGTGCTTGTTGCAGCTACATCTCAAGTGAAGATGTGTTTTGCCGGTGCAGATTTTCGGGGCACGGTGAGATTTGGGGTGGTGACCAACAGACAGGTGGCAGGTGCCATCTCAATGAAGGAGGATGAAAGTATTTACCTTCACAGAAGATTCAACGCTTCTTTGGTGAGCAATGAAATGCTTGTAATGTGTAATGCACACCATTAGGCACCACCTGCACCCAAAACAAGACATGACTCAAAATCCCTGACACGTCTCTGGCAACACATTTTGTTGTTTGTCCAAACAGTTCTAGTGTCGCACGTGCACAAATGGGAACTTGATTTTAGAGTGACAAGCTGCAGAAGCAACAGTGGTGCTTTGACATACAGGTTCAATGTGTTTCTTGAAGGAGTTGTAACTAAGGTGGGATGAAATCTCGACACAAGATCACGCAAGATTAAAACGTGACAATATTTCTCGTTTAGAAAAATGTCTAGCGAGTAGAACGCAGTCAGATGTGTTTTTTTGATAGAAGCATAGCCGTCGGACCGTGAGTGAGTGATTGGAATTGCGCATTACAGTGGAACCTTGATTTACGGATTGGTTCTTGAACAGGGTTTGTAAATCGAAAAGTGTATAGTGAAGCACATTTCTCCATAAGAGACAATGTGAATGATGGGTTCCAGCCTTAACAAAAAATTTTAATTTAATAAGATAATTATTATGAAAATGAGTTACATTGTTTTCTTTAGCTACTCACTGTAAAACATTTTCACTTCTATAATCTGTTTTCAATGTATCGGATCGAGACTCAAATCGGATCGGATCTGAGGCCAAAATATTGATCAGGACATTCCTACTACCAATTATGACGACCAAGAGACAGAAAAGCACTCTGGACACAAACTGGATTGCTTCCCTCAGCAGCAAGACGCCACTGCTAGCAACCCAGATATCAAACAACACTGTTGAATCGTTGATACAAGTGACAGACCACTTGAAGAATTTGCAATGCTCCTCAACAAATACATTTACTGTAATGTTATTCACTTAATTTTGACTGGTATTATTTTTCAGTTGAGTTTTTATTTGTGAAAACAAGTTCAACATGTAAAAGCTCATGTGTAGATCATGCTTGCAGAGTTATAAAATACTTCAAAGTGCACCTGCATTGTTTTGTAACTCAGACAAATCTATTTTTATTTTTATTTGTCCAGTCATATACTTTGTCACAGACTTAATTTTCTTAAAAGCAAGGGCGCTGTCAGGAATTCTGGGCCCCATGGACATCCCCCCCATTAATATGTTAGGTGGGTCGTCAGTCGGATGAGGGCGGGATATAATGCTTACAACACTTTGGGAAGTTAGTGCTCTTAAGTCAACTACGTAAAGGTTGCAAATAACAGCTTTAACAAGCAAAACATTTGAAACAGCTCTCAGTATGGTGCAGTCAATGTGTGACACTTTTCTTTTCTTATTGGCTCTTATTGTGCAGGAATGTTTTCTGTGTATACGCGACACTTGGAACTATATTTTGAGCTGAAACAAAATGTTCACTGTCTGGCAGATTTTCCCAAGGAGGGACCGTAACTTGACCACCCAGGCTGTTTGCAACTGGGTGTTTGAGCACCGTGAGAGCGTCCTGCAGTGGCTGCAGCCTCCAGGTACCAAGTCTTACCTGCTGGAACAGGAGCTAAGCAAAGGTGCCGCACTGCTGCTCTTTCTGCCGCACAATCCGCTCGACGCCAAGCCAGACGGCCTCCTACAGCAGGTGAGCAGACAAGGAAGAATAAATGGTTATTTGAGATGAGCACGCCGATTGATCCAGTCCCTCTCTCAGGTAGCAGACCTGGCTCTGCGCTATCATTCCTGTGACTCCACGCTGAATCAAGGCTCCAGCTGGCCATGTTGCCAGTGTGTAATTGTCCCTAACGCCAGTGTGTTGTGTGACGTGTGCTCACTCCACTCCACGCCTCTAGGGGGAGCCACACTAAAACACTGCTGCCTTGATGACCGAGCGCCTCTGGCATGCAGCAGCTTCCAGCTGAGCTACAGCCCAATGAGCAAACACAGTGCCTGCTGCAGAAAAGTACCTCAGCTCCACAAAACCAAAGAAGTATCCAGAAGTTCCTCGTCCAAAGACGACAACCTCACGGGGCTGCGCTGTCAGACCAACAGGACGCTCAGGTTCTACGTGCTGGACGTTGACCTGAATTGGCCCATGGCCGTACGGCTCGGAGCGGAGCTCCACAGGAACAGGAGCATGGAGCACGGCCACCAGGAGACTGGAGAGCAAGGTGACGGCTCGTTTGCGGCCATCGTCAACCTGAAGGACGAGGTTCATTATGTGCTCCAGCGAAATCGTGCCAACAGCCTGACTGAGTCTTTAGGTAAGTTCAGGACCACTTCAAAGGTCACGTTACACACATTTTAAGTGTAGAGTTTGCCGTAGATTGGCAATCTATTTGTGGCAGCAGGAGTGGGGCCAAAGCGGTGTCAATAGAATGTCATTGTATAATTTGCAAAATTGGCTACGACACATGTATTTTTTAAAAGGCTAAAAATGTTATACATATATAGTAACACAACATATGAAGCGGCATTGTGTAGTGGGTAGAGCGGCCGTGCCAGAAACCTGAGGGTTGCAAGTTTGCTCCCCGCCCCTCTTGACATCCAAATCGGTGCCTTTGTGTCCTTGGGCAGGACACTTCACCCTTGCCCCCATGCCGCTCACACTGGTGAATGAATGATGAATGATTGGTGGTAGTCGAAGGGGCCGTAGGCGCGAACTGGCAGCCACGCTTCCGTCAGTCTACCCCAGGGCAGCTGTGGCTATGAAAGTAGCTTACCACCACCAGGTGTGAATGAATGATGGCTTCCCACTTCTCTGTGAAGCACTTTGAGTGTCTAGAAAAACGCTATGTAAATCTAAGCCACTTCACCAAGAGATCCAGCCAACCCCTTTATTATAGGGCTTTTGTGTTCCAGTCTTGCACACATTTCCATTAATTTAGTTTAGTTTATTATACTTCGGTCAATGGTCAACAAAATAAACAAACAGTTGTACATTCATAGATTGAAAATGAAAATGTTGCAGACCGAAAGGGTTTAGGCTGAAGTTGAACACTTATAGCGCCTAACCCTATAAACATTGTCAAGTACAAGATGAACTTCCGAAAATTATGAAATGTCTTTTGTACAACATATTATAAATACACATTATACACAATATGAACACTGTTCAATTATATACACAGCAAAGGCATGTGAAATATCCTTATACGCGTGTTAAACCTTTGTACCAATTTATATACTATATACAAACAATTATACTTCCATTATTATTTATATCCCACATTTAGTATTTTAATTAACATTGATCATAGTATTAAATGTAATGGGAATTAATTTAACTGTTTATTACAAATGCACTGTTTTTCAAAGTTGCAAGTGATAAAACGCTTACTTAGTGAAACGAAAAGAATTGTAACACAGCATCAATATATATAAATTAAAATGCATCAATAATCGATTTTTTAATCGAATCATAGCTCCTGAATCGTAATCAAATCTTGAGCTGCCCAAAGATTTCCACCTTTAGTATAAACTGAAAAATAACAGTACGACTATACAGGATAAAGGTTGGCTTCTATGTCACTAGCTTAATGCTAAGATTCAATTGACAACTCCATTGACAGGCTATTGACTGCGATGAGGTGGCGACTTGTCCAGGGTGTACCCCGCCTTCCGCCCGATTGTAGCTGAGATAGGCTCCAGCGCCCCCCGCGACCCCAAAAGGGAATAAGCGGTAGAAAATGGATGGATGGCATTGACAGGCTAATGAAAATTAGTATTGCAACCATTCTAAACTTGTACAAAAGTTTAACAAACGAGATTTTAACAGAACAACATTGACATAAAACCGCAAATGTTTCTACTTACAGGCATATAGTCACCAAACAATGTGGAGACGAATATATTGACAGCTAACTTTGTACCACTAGGCTCTCTGCAGCATGTGAATGTGCACCGATATGGGTAACTTTATATCCCGATAACGAAATTTGTCACAAGGCTCCAGCGCCCCCCGCGACCCCAAAGGGAATAAGCGGTAGAAAATGGATGGATGGATAGTATTTTTTCCAAAATTATACATACACACTAAATGAAAGCCAATTTTGCTTATCTTTTCTCATTTTATTTATAAAGCATATAGTTTATATATAAAAAGGACAAGACAATTAAAAAACTAAACTTATTTTTTTAGTACCAGCCCTTTTCTTCGTAAGTGTGTACTTGTTCTACTAGGTACTAAAAAATTAGAGATGGAATCTGTAATTTCTTAGTGTCTGCGGGACTGCTTGTCACAGACGTGCCTTTGGACAACAACTCTGTTCGGCTCGTTTTTCTCTTAATCACATTGTGGTTTTAAGATAAGGTTAGTCGCATTTTAAAACCCTCTTTCTTTATGTCGTGTTTTCAAGTGATACAAATATTAGACACGTTTAAGTAGCTGGCAATGACTCATTAGCAGCATTTTTTTTTGCAGATTAGCTTATTGTTGTAGGGTCGTGTCTGACTTTTTTAATCCAGAAAAAGGAGTTTTTCTTTTTGGCACCAATTTCTGTTCGGGTTTCGTTGACATCCATGCTGCTGCTGGCTTTCGTCATAGAGTTGTTTCTGGTGATGTAAAAATGCTCCTGCAACGTAGCAGTGTTGCTGCAGTTGCATTAGCCGCATCCCTGATGTTAAAATTACAATATAAACTATAGGGACTTATATCGTACAGTAGAGATTTTTATGTCATACTATGTAAAGGGAGCAAGATAAGGTAACATTTAAGAGGGATTGCACTTTTATTTTTTTTGCACATCAGCTGCAATCCTCATGTAAGACAAGAATACAAGTTTTTCCCTTTTCTATACATTCTAAATAATGAAAAACTACTAGTCTGAGGTGGCTATCAATGCAGGTAATGGGTATATTACGAATTCCGCCGATAAAGCCCTCTAAACAACACCGTTTTATATACAGTAGAGGTCAAAAATTTTGGACACACTTTCTCATTCAATGCGTTTTCTGTATTTTCATGACTATTTACATTGTAGATTGTCACTGAAGGCATCTTTATAGAATAGATTAATCCAATATACTTGCGTTGTTAGCCTCCTCGTACTAGCAGTTTTTTAATATATAGAGCACACATAAAAGGGAAAGACGTGTGTTCTTGTCTAACATAAGGATTGTGGCTGCTCAAAAAGGTTAATTGTCTTCCTCATCATATATTTTTTTCAATGTTCTTTTAGTCCGACAATAGTTTGAAAATGTTTCCCTTTTTACCTGGTACAAATTCCATCTATTGTACTGAAAATATTGTCTGACTAGAACAGGGGTCGGCAACCCAAAATGTTGAAAGAGCCATATTGGACCAAAAATACAAAAAAAATCTGTCTGGAGCCGCAAAAAATTAAAAGCCATATTACATACAGATAGTGTGTCATGAGATATAAATTGAATTAAGAGGACTTAAAGGAAACTAAATGACCTCAAATATAGCTACAAATGAGGCATTATGATGCAATATGTACATATAGCTAGCCTAAATAGCATGTTAGCATCGATTAGCTTGCAGTCATGCAGTGACCAAGTATGTCTGATTAGCACTCCAACAAGTCAATAACATCAACAAAACTCACCTTTCATGCACAACCTTAAAAGTTTGGTGGACAAAATGAGACAGAAAAAGAAGTGGCATAAAACACGTCCTCGAAAGTCGGAGAAAGTTATACATGTAAACAAACTACGGTGAGTTCAAGGACCGCCAAAATTAGTAGGACAAAACGGCGCTCGCCAAATACTCGAAATCAGTGAAGCATGTTTAATATAAACAGTGTGCTTTATAACAATTAGGGAGGTTTGTGTCATGTTTGTCCTCCTACAGAAACCATATTAAAACAAAAAATAGATTTTTTTCCCCTCATCTTTTTCCATTTTTCATACATTTCTGAAAAAGCTCCAGAGAGCCACTAGGGCGGCGCTAAAGAGCCGCATCCGGCTCTAGAGCCGCGGGTTGCCGACCCCTGGACTAGAAGAACAACTATTGGCAACAGCAGCATCATGCGTCGAAGGAAAACAATCTCAAACTGTAGCTGACTGATAGTTGCACAATATTTATTTGAAGATGTGTAGTGAAGCCTGTTTTAAGAAGTTTTTTTTTCTAAAGTTGTCTTTTGTGAGGTGGTGGGCGTATACATGCAGAGCTACCAAAATTTGGTGTTTGCAATTCCGTACACTTTAAAGTGATAGTTTCACAAGTATCAACAGTAAAAGGGTAAATTCAAAAGTCTTATTTTGAAGGACGAGGTTGCGTCATAGACACATTTTAACCTTCTTAGCTCTCATACAAGTGCTCCTCTTCTTCTAGAAGCCTTCATCAGGAATTTCAGCTCCCCCTACAGCCTCCTGCAGAGACACCTGCTGGGGGAGGACCAGAGGGGAGGCGCAGCTACAAGGCCTGATGAGTCTGAGCCTCCAAGGACGCTCATCACCGAGCTGACCACTTCCTCCTTCCTGCCTTGTGTCATGAACCTCCATAAGGTGGGAGGTCTGCCATGATGACCTCTGACTTTAATGAACTTAGGAAACTACTGCGTTCTATTTGCTCCCGCAGGATGTGCTGCTCTTCTACTACACTCAGTGGTGCGGCTTCTGCTCCGTCCTCAACCACGTCCTAATCCAGCTGGCCAGATTACTGCAGCGCAACAGCAACGTCACTGTGGCCAGGTACTGTAGAACACATTCAGCACACTTTTTAACATACTACACACACTCTAATGGTATTTAGAATACTTCAATGTGTACTAAAATACTACAGATATCCTCAAAGCGTTATAATTCGGGCTGCCAAACGATTAAAATATTTAATCGCAAGTAATCCCATTCTTCATAGTTAACTCAAAGTTAATCGGTATTAATCACAGATAGGTATAATTTTTCATCATTAATAACTGTACCCTAGACAGATAATTATCAGGGAGGATGGGAGGGGGCTATCCGTAATCTGTGATATTTCTACCTATAGATATATATATGTACCGTATTTTTCGGAGTATAAATCGCACCGGAGTATAAGTCGCACCTGCCGAAAATGCATAATAAAGAAGGAAAAAAACATATATAAGTCACACTGGAGCCCAGCCAAACTATGAAAAAAACTGCGACTTATAGTCCGAAAAATATGGTATATACACTATATTGCCAAAAGTATTTGGCCACCTGCCTTGACATGAAGTGCCGTCCCATTCCTAACCTATAGGGTTCAATATGATGCTGGTCCACCTTTTGCAGCTATTACAGCTTCAACTCTTCTGGGAAGGCTGTCCACAAGGTTGCGGAGTGTGTTTATAGGAATTTTCCACCATTCTTCCAAAAGCGCATTGGTGAGGTCACACGCTGTCGTTGGCCGAGAAGGCCTGGCTCTCAGTCTCTGTTCTAATTCATCCCAAAGGTGTTCTATCGGGTTCAGGTCAGGACTCTGTGCAGGCCAGTCAAGTTCATCCACACCAGACTCTGTCATCCATGTCTTTATGGGCCTTGCTTTGTGGACTGTGTTGGGAGCATGAAATTGTCCAAAATGTTTGTCCAAAGTTCCTTTCACTGGAACTAAGGGGCTAAGCACAACTCCTGAAAACAACCCCACACCATAATTCCTCCTCCACCAAATTTCACAATGCAGTCCGAAATGTACCGTTCTCCTGGCAACCTCCAAACCCAGACTCGTCCATCAGATTGCCAGATGGAAAAGTGTGATTCATCACTCCAGAGGAGTGATTTAGGAGCGAGGACATTTCACGACTGGATTTGTTGCACAGGTGGCATCCCATGACAGTTCCATGCTGGAAATCACTGAGCTCTTGAGATCGGCCCATTATTTCACAAATGTTTGTAGAAACAGTCTCCATGCCTAAGTGCTTGATTTTATACACCTGTGGCCGGGCCAAGTGATTAGGACACCTGATTCTGATCATTTGGATGGGTGGCCAAATACTTTTGGCAATATAGTGTGCATATGTATATCTCAAACCAACATAACGGGGTAATGGCGCAACAATCTTTTTTTATCCAAACAGCCAGCTCAATAGTCAACGTGGGCACATAACTGTAAGTCTCTTTGACGTTGGGGCTCTCCAAAACGTTAACAACAATGTTGCTACAATAAAAACCTAAAAAAGGAAAAATCGTTTTTACCTAGTGTCGGTGAATATTTGTGTCATTTCTGAGTTTCGGAGTGGTAAACGAGCAGTGGCTTCACGCAGTCACCGCTAGCGTTAGCACAAACTAGCAGTGTGAGGCGATCTTTCATCAGCTTGTGTCCCGGCAGTGCCTTCTATTCAGCTGTAATAAGTCCACTCTGGCATGTATATATTTTAAAAGTCCGGTCTCATCACCGTTAAAGACTTGCTGCGGTACTAAGCCATATTCGCTGATAAAATCCTTGTGGAACCACCCATGGCTTGCCTTAAATTGTTCCTCCCTGCTGGTTCCAGCATGGTCACCTCTTGACATCAAGGCGCCATTTAAATGGCGGCCCTTCTCGCAAATGCTAGCTGCTTTTCATCTATCCACACAAGCATAATTTTTTCCACCTGGTTTTGCACTTTCTCTCCGTCTTTGATAATATATTTTACCCCTTTGGCAAAGTCAGCAACCATATAAACATCATTCTTGTTTAAAATGGTTGCAATTGTGGATGTGTTTCTTCCGTATTTGCGAGCCGAATCAGCAATACGTGCACCATTTCGCAAACAGTGCTTTTTAAGTCCACAGCAAATTTTTCTTTTTAGCATTTACACGCAATTCCTCCCGAAAATTACATATACCGTATTTTTCGGATTATAAATCGCTCCGGAGTATAAATCGCACCGGCCGAAAATGCATAATAAAGAAGGGAAAAAACATATATAAGTCGCATATTTTGGGGAAATTTATTTGATAATAAGCGGTAGAAAATGGATGGATGGAAAATCCAACACCAAGAATAGACATTTGAAAGGCAAAAAAAAAAAAAAAAGAATAGTGAACAACAGGCTGAATAAGTGTACGTTATATGAGGCATAAATAACCAACTGAGAACGTGCCTGGTATGTTAACGTAACATATTATGGTAAGAGTCATTCAAATAACTATAACATATAGAACATGCTATACGTTTACCAAACAATCTGTCACTCCTAATCGCTAAATCCCATGAAATCTTCTCCCTCGGTGTCGCTTCTAAACAACTCTGCCAACTCCAAAGGTAGACAATGCGCCGCCTCCTCATCTATCGGTACGTCGCTTACGTCAGAGTCATCGTCCGTTGCAGTTCCAATTATTCCAGCCTTTCTGAATCCGGACAGGATGGTTTCGGTTGTCACTGAAGCCCATGCTTTGTCGATCCATCCAATGACATCCAGAAAACTTGCATGGCGCATTCTCCCGGTACGGAAGTAGTAGCAGGTAGCATCTTTTTTTCCACAATGCACTTCTGCCATGACCCACAATGCACTTCTGCCATGACCCGTCCCCGCCGAATTTTTATCGGTTGAAATGCGTGTGTGACGATTGCTGACATTCGCCTAGTCTCTTACGTGAATGAGATAAATAATATTATTTGATATTTTATGGTAATGTGTTAATAATTTCACACATTAGTCGCTCCAGATTATAAATCGCACCCACGGCCAAACTATGAAAAAAAACTGCGACTTATAGTCCGAAAAATACGGTACTAGTACCTGTTCGAAAACCTCAAATTCATGGATTGAATTGGGATTTTGGAGACATTCTCAGTTCAAAGGGGATTTTTTTCCCCCACTTGACACACAAATAGAACATTTTAAAATGAATCATGTTTGTGTGCAGGGTGAACGTTGCACGTAACGACCTTCCATGGGAGTTCATGGCGGATCGAGTTCCCTCCATCCTTTTCTTTCCCCGATACAGGTGAGAGCAACACTCATGCAAACATGAAACAATCACGAGGAAAGTATATATATTGGCCACTTTATTTGTGAACTTGTCTTTCAACATTCACCAAACAATTTAGTCGTCCCTTGCCACATCATGTTTTAATGTTTGGGGCCTTACTCTGTCACTGATTATTTTTTAAGCATATTGTATGTATTTTATTAAGCATGTAAGTAACTAATATGATCATTTAACTATAGTATTGGCCACACAGTTGGGACCAAACCAGTCAGACTATTACTATATTGAATTAAAAGAGTGTGAAGGTAACCAAAGGGTGTTATTTCAGAATGTTGAAAACTATATTTAGAAAGTATTATTAGGATTCTCACTTTTAGTACGAAAGTCCTCGTTGATTCTTTAGTTCTAAGGCTGTCTAAAATGAACTGATATAGAACTGAAGTTGAACAATTTTTTCGACAAAATAGGAGCAAGTACAAACAATTGAAATACCAGGCCTGGAGAGTGTTGAGCAAAAAAGAGGTCGAAGTAATCCCTTAAATGGCTGCCTGTCTTCCCAGGCTATTTTGTCCGCCTAGTAGGGCTGCACGATTAATCGACATCAAGGTTTTAATTATTGTGATAAATAACCACAAGAGACGCAGGTTTTGCTGTGTGTGGCAGCTAGTACGCTAACAACAAACTCCTTGGAAAAAGTTTTAATGGTGCGAATCGAATTGACAATGTCTCTCATTTGTATACATACACACACACATATATAAATAATTGTATATTAAGAGTACCGAATTTTCCCGACTATAAGGCGCACTTAAAGTCCTTTTTCCCACTCAAAACTCGACAGTGCGCCTTATAACCCGGTGCGCCTAATGTAAGGAATAAGTTTGGTTGACCTTACCCACCTAGAAGCTATTTTATTTGGTACATGGTGTAATGATAAGTGTGACCAGTAGATGGCAGTCACATATAAGAGATAAGTGTAGGCTGCACCGTTTGATGTGCTTCAACATACAATTATTATTATGGTGTGTATATAACGTAAAACATATCTAGCGTTTTGTTTCGCAATATTATGCAAAAGCAACTTTTCTTACCTTCTGGTACCTGCTTAACTGTATTTGGGATCTTCAAAAATCCTGAAAAATTGCGCGCGTCCGCCTTTGTAGTCCGTGCCGATGCCATAGTCGATAAGCTTCTTCTTTTTCTCTTATCTTCTTGTTATGGGACATTCATCCTCCGCTGTTGCCATTTCTAATATAAAGTAGTGTAAAGTTCTTACTTATATCTGTCAGTAAACTCGCCATGAAAGCGCTAAAACATACCGGTGTAGTGAGTTTACATTATTCACCCAAGGAACTTTAGTTATTAGAGTTCCGGTCGGACGGTTTTTCACGGGACACATTTCCGGTGTGGTTGTTTCCAGATGAGAAGATGCTGCTCCGTTATTGATTGAAGTAAAGTCTGAATGTCATTAAAACAGTTATCTCCATCTTTTGACACTTCTTCCACTTGATGGGGAAGGTGAGCCACGTAAATAAGACCGCCCACAAAACGGCGCATCCAGAAGCGACTGTCAGAAAGCGGCTTGAAGATGATCTGTAAAACATAATCTATGCAACATTTTGACCAAAGAACCACCATTACATGTTATGTAGACCACAAGGAAGTATTTTACATTTACAAAACAAAAAAATAATATGACTCCTTTAATGTGCCCTATGATCCGGTGCGCCTTATATATGAAAAAATATTTTTTAAAAACCATTCATTGGCAGTGCGTCTTATAATCCGGTGCACCCTATGGTCCGGAAAATATGTGAAAGTTCGACTCCTACCTTGTTTTCTTCTGTGAGGACCTCCTTAAAGTTTTGTAATCAATCAGAAATATCAAGGAGCTAAAATGCGCCAAACATGGAGAAGTGTTACATTGTACATACATACATACATACATACATACATACATACATACATACGTACATCTACATTGTTGTAGAATTGAATGGGTGTAATTTAGAAAAAGGTATGACGCGTGGATGTTTTTTATAATATCCACAAAGTTCAATGAGCCGGTTGTTGACTTTTTATGTTGGTTGCAGTTTTTTTGCGCATGAGTAAGGAAAGTTGTTTGGATTGGGTCGTATAAGTAAATGCTGTGCCTTGTACACTTAAATTCATGGTCATTGGCCTGCTTTGCTCACGTTGTCCACAAGTTGGTGGCAAAGCTGTAGCAATTAGACTGGCAGATAGTTCAAATTAAGCTGGAGGCTTGATAAATCTTAAATAAACTTGTGACATCTTGTAGGCCAAACTTTGGACATCCCTGTTCTAATGTGTGGCACCTTGAAATTAAAATATGTTGACTGACATTCTAAGAGTAAGATGTCTTCCTTCATTCGTCATTTTTGCACTTTTATGCATGTTTATGTATAAAATTTGAAAATCGCAAATTGAGAGAAAAATCGCAATTAGTTTTTTTCTCAAAACCGTGCAGGTTGATCCGCCTCACAATGAATTGAAAGTGAAACTTAAACTTACGAATTAAAACTGAAACTTAACTTAGGGTGCATTCATTGTGGTTATCTTCTTCTAGCACAGGGGTCGGCAACCCGCGGCTCTAGAGCCGCATGCGGCTCTTTAGCGCCGCCCTAGTGGCTCTCTGGAGCTTTTTCAAAAATGTATGAAAAATGGAAAAAGATGAGGGGAAAATTTGTTATTTTTTGTTTTAATATGGTTTGTGTAGGAGGACAAACATGACACAAACCTCCCTAATTGTTATAAATCCCACTGTTTATATTAAACATGCTTCACTGATTCGAGTATTTGGCGAGCACTGTTTTGTCCTACTAATTTTGGCGGTCCTTGAACTCACCTTAGTTTGTTTACATGTATAACTTTCTAGGTCGTGTTTTATGCCACTTCTTTTTCTGTCTCATTTTGTCCACCAAGCTTTTGATGTTGTGCGTGAATGCACAAAGGTGAGTTTTGTTGATGTTATTGACTTGTGTGGAGTGCTAATCAGACATATTTGGTCACTGCATGACTGCAAGCTAATCGATGCTAACATGCTATTTGGGCTAGCTATATGTACATATTGCATCATTATGCCTCGTTTGTAGCTATATTTGAGCTCATTTGGTTTCCTTTAAGTCCTCTTGATTCAATTTATATCTCATGACACACTATCTGTATGTAATATGGCTTTTAATTTTTTGAGGCTCCAGACAGATTTGTTTTTGTATTTTTGGTCCAATATGGCTCTTTCAACATTTTGGGTTGCCGACCCCTGTTCTAGCAGAATAAAAGTCAATACTAAGCCGATCTTATTCTGCCAAGGTGGGAAAATATTCCTCCAATAGTTGGAAACAGTTTTTTATGGTCCAGCTATGAAAGTATTCGATTTACGGTAATTTACCAATTAACAGCAATAAACGAGGGATTACTGTGCACATATCGTAACAAAGTCGTGTTTGTGTTTAAGGAAACATGAAAGCAGGAAGTTTCCAGATGATCTTCCCATCACGCTTCCAAACCTGCTTCGCTTCATCCTGAAGCATTCCGGCCCGCCGCCCGACACTGACGAGCCTTCAGCGCCACGCGGCACGGATGGCGCGTCACGACCCGACGGCGTCCTACGTGCGGAGTTAACCGCCCTCCAGGAGGAGGTACGGACGCTGCACCGCGCCCGCGAGCTTCTTTCCCAGCAGCTGGCACAGCTGTGGCGCGACAACCGCCGGCTCAAGTTCGACACCAGCAGCCTCCAAGCGCAGAACGCCGAGCTGCAGCAGGCGAGGCGGAGCTTGGAGGAGCAGCACCAGGAGAAGAGCCGGCAGCTGGGCGAGGCGATGAGGCGACTGCAGGAGCTGGCGGACGCCTCGGAGAACCTGCTCAACGAAAACACGCTGCTGAGGGTCCTGCTGAAGACCCTCAGAGACACCGCCGAGGCGAAGGAGCAGGAAGGAGACGCCACCACGCCGAGTGGAAGCCATTTAGCAAGCTGACGGATGCTAGGGGCGACGGGAGCTCCAAGAAATGAAGGAATGAAGCAGCATGAAAATGTACGGGAAGCCTGGCTAGTTTGAACGCAGAACTCTACCAAGTATTGGATAGAAGTGGTCATATTTGCAGAAGAATTATAATATACAACCACAGCAAGGTCCCACACAATTCACACATTATTCTAATAAACACTCAAAAATTAACACAATTGTTTAATTTACTGAATTATCAAATATCCAACTACTGTACGTTTTGTAATGTGCAGTTATTAAGTTTGAAGGAATGACTGGTCCAAAATGATGTGATATTTGCCCCTCATGTGAGCACTACCACACTAGATAACAACAAAAAGACAAAAACAACCTTTGGAGGAGGTTAGGACTTAGAAGAAAAGAGTTTGGGGGATTTTAGTGCCAACAATGCTGCTCCTGTTTTCGTCCTCACTCGTCTACAATAAAGACATTTTTTTGTAACCACAGCAAACGCACGTGGGCTTGTACATTTTTAAAGACGTGAACAAAAAAAAACACTTTCGTCTTCCAAAGCTGATCCACTGGTGTTGTGAGGCCTGAACCTATTTTTGCATAATGCATTTAATCACTAATAAATGACATTTCTAATGATTCAGGTATGGAAATGCTGCAATTGTTTACATGTGAAATGTTGCAACACTTTATACGTATTAAATTTCTTTATCTATATTCGGTGTTTTCTTTTATGACCCACACGCCAAAAGATTTTTGCTCACATTTCACGACATTCTAATTCAATTACAAGTCCAAAATATTAGGAACGTGAGTCAAGTGACCCCAAGCCCCACCTTGTCCAAATCTCCCCAATCATATTCGTTTGTGCCTTTACGGTTTTTAAGTTATTCTAAAATACACTTTCTGACTAGTGCCGTCACCCAGCAAAATGGTGATGAATGTTGATCAATCACATTGCACGTGCTAAACAATTATATTTGCATTTTCTTCTCACTGTATTGTGGCTGTTTTGATGATCTGCGTATATTTTGCATATTAATGAAGACAGACAACACTAAACTTGTCCAAGGTGTACCTCGCCTTCCGCCCGAATGCAGCTGAGATAGGCTCCAGCGCCCCCCGCGACCCCAAAAGGGACAAGCGGTAGAAAATGAATGGATGGATGGATGAAGACAGAGACGCAAAATGGATTGCACGCCTTATTCTGCTCATTAAAGAGACGCAATCCACTTTGCACACGTTTACTAGATCAACTTTGCGTCTGCTATCATGTTGCACATGTTTTAGTACATGCAAACCTTTAGTAAATCAGGCCCTATTTGTCCAACTCCAACTGGAGAAGAAGATTTGCACTTTGTCAGGCCTTTACCTTCACACCTGTACAACTTGGCTGTCCCACCTGAATACTAACCACAATAAGGTGGCAATCTCTCAGGGGGGGAAACTAAAAAATGAAAGTAAAATGAATCAAATAAGGTATCTTTCATCCACATTTAATCAACCATCACCATTATTTTAACTTGATGACATAATTCTTCAACTTAAAATTTAAGATGTCAAACTAATTTTAGCTCAGGGGCCGCATGGAGGAAAATTTGTGCAAACATGGGCCGGACTATTAAAATCATGGCATTAAATCTTTTTTTTTTTTTTTTAAGGAATTAAGTAACGTTTATGACAACCATTTTCCAAAGCACAATATAGAATGTGAGATATAACAGGATAATGCATACATTTATCATTTGTTTTATTATGAATTATTGACCTATCCAAGGTTCCCATTACTTCACATCAAATATTCCACTAAGAAAAAGATTTTTGGTGGAAGATTTTGCATATTTTGTGTGTTTGCCATTAAAAACATAGTTTTGTTTGACAAAAAAGGGCGGAAAACAAACAACCAAAAAAACAACATAAAAAAAACTAAAACATTTTGAAATGAGGAATAGATCTCCAGAGATTTAAGCTTTAAATATAAAATGTATGTATGCCCTGGCACACCATTATCATCATTTCATGACCGAAGCAAAACACTTTTTACACTTTCATACTGAAATAAATACATCTACAACTTATTAAATAAAAACATAGAAAAAACTACCAGCAGCGGTAAAGTTTAGATCCATGAAGGAAAGAAGAAAGTGAATGAATGTTTATAACTGAATACATTTACATATGTATACAAGTTTGTGTTTTTTTTTAATGAATTAAGTAACGTTTATGACAACCTTTTTCCAAAACACGATATATAATGTGAATGTGAGTGTGAATGTTGTCTGTCTATCTGTGTTGGCCCTGCGATGCGGTGGCGACTTGTCCAGGGTGTACACCGCCTTCCGCCCGATTGTAGCTGAGATAGGCTCCAGCGCTCCCCGCGACCCCAAAGGGAATAAGCGGTAGAAAATGGATGGATGGACGGACAATATAGAATGTGAGATCTAACAGGATAATGCATATGTTTATAATTTATTTTCAAAACGCTTACAAAAAAGTGGGGCCCCAAAAATTTACTGTGGGACCACATTTTTATGACTTGATGGGGTCCTGGGGACCCCATTTTGAAAATTCCTAGCGCCAACACTGCTGTCAACCATACTTGCCAACCTTTGGACCTCCGAAAATAGATGCGATGGACAACCTTAAACTGTCATAAATACATTTTGTGGGTATATTAAAATATACTTTCTATACTTTAAACAGCTTGTTACTGCCCTTCACTGCATGTAATACGTGTTATTAATCATTAAAAAAAAACCTCAACTATGTCAAAAACTCTCCGAACTTGTCCCATTTCCATTTTTCTGTTCTGTAAAAAGGTTGGTCTATTATAATTAAGTTGCCAACGCTTTACGATTCACTTTGTCCAAATCTCCCCAAACCTGTTCCAATCGTTTGTGCTGCAAAAAATGTTTGTCTAATTATTATAGTTTTTCAAGTTATTATGGTTTTATGTTGTTCATGTGTAATTAACATGATATTAATCATAACTGCGCTGCAACTATGTCAAAATCTCTCCAAACCTGTTCTATTTGTTTGTGCTATTATCGTAAACTTCAACAAATACTATTATAACTCCCCAAACCCGTCCTAACTGTTTTGTGTTTTGTTTTTGCTGCAAAACTTTTTAAATTAACTTGAGGGGGAACATTTTTTTTTTAAAAAGGGCAGACGTTTTAATAAACAAGAATATTTAATATTTTTGGCCACTTTAACATAACAGTTTGAACTGTAATACTGTACTTGAATATATAGGAAAATAAAACACTGTACTTTAATCAAGTAATTATATAACGCACCACTAGATGAAGCCCGTGTACCACAGTTTGAGAATCGCTGGTCTAACTAATATAGGTTTTAAGTTATTAACGTGATGTGATTCAGCTGTGTTAATAACTTAAAAACTGTGTCAGAAAAAATGTATATAAATGATCAAGTTCCAGTTAACAGATGAGAGCTGTCTTTGTTCCACCAAGTCAACGGCTTGGAAAATTCCACTGTGTACGATGAGAGGAGACGGGAGGGGTTATCTATTGTCATCAAAGACCTGCTCAAGCTGAATCCAGGGCGAGCCCAAGCCCGAGGCATCTTCTTCTTTTGTCTTTAATGTGACCAAAAACAAGAGCTGTTTACATACACCCCATTCCTGTTGAGACATGTGTTGTTGTGTAAACATTGAATATCTAAATAAAGGAGGAGACGTAAACCTTTTTCGTCAGAGCGTGCTAAGACACTGTAAGAGGTTACAGGTCGACGGCGTCTCTCCTCAATTGAGTCCAAATTTAATTCTGTCTCTGTTTGATTCATTACTTCTTGTCTTGTTTAATAGATGTCATCAGTGTTCAAACCTGACAAACTGTAAGAGTTAAACCAAAAATGTTCGCAGCACAAACGATTGGGATGAGTTTGGAGAGATTTGACAAGGCCAACGTGACACAGGTGTTTGTATGATGCAGGTGATGACACTACAAATGTGGCTGCTGCACAGTCTCAGAAGCAGGACTTTAATATTAAAAAATGTAAGAAGTCAAAAGTACATGAAGTAAATCATTATTGCACACGTAATGGCATCTAAAAGACGTACAGTACATCATAAAATCATGTAAAGATTAATAGCAGTCATTTTTGTTACATGAGAAGAGAGAACGGACCTTGGAGGGCCATGTTGGTGTGTCATTTTAATTTGATCATAAAAAAAAAAAAGAATGTATTCATCAGTCATAGAAAAGATCAGGTGCTGCTCCTTCATTGGCCGACATGCACGGACGCCATGAGGAGGCCCAGGACGAGGAGGAAGAGACGGCCGGGGTCTGCTCTCAGGCGGCCCCCTGCAACAGAAAATATTCACTGGTCAGTTAAACTCTTGCTCTGCACGCACACACATGCTCCATTAGTAGAGATTGTCTGATTAAATCTAACCACATGTGAACTCACTTTTGGTTTTCAACAAGCACATTAAGTCTAATGTAGTTGGCCAAGGGGAAAAGGATATTACCAGAGACAAGGTCAGCTTTACAGATGCCAGGTAGTGCATGTTGGGGTCAACGCTGGCCCTCGGCTTTGTGTTGCCCTTGAACAAAATTTTTTTGTGGTCCCCAATATGGTCTTTAATGTTACTTATTTATTGTTGTTATTATTATTAAATCCCCTAAGGCAGGGGTGTCAAACTCATTTTAGCTCAGGGGCCCCATGGAGGAAAATCTGTGCACACGCGGGCCGGACTTTTAAAATCATGGCATTTTTCATTGTCTTACTTTGGCCAAATATGGAACAAACACATTCTGAAAATATGACAATAAAAATATAGAAAAAATAACGGCAGCGGTAAAGTTTTGATCCATGAATGAAAGAAGAAAGTGAATGAATGTTTATAACTGAATACATTTACATATGCATAAAAATGTATTTTCTTTTGTATTATTTTTTTAAATGAATGAAGTAACGTTTATGACAACCTTTTTCCAAAACACAATATAGAATGTGAGATATAACAGGATAATGCGAACATTTATCATTTGTTTTCAAAACGCTTACAAAAAAGTGGGACCCCAAAAATTTACTGTGGGACCCCATTTTTTATGACTTGATGGGGTCCCTGGGACCCCATTTTGAAAATTCCTAGCGCCAACACTGATGGAGTATTGGTGCGTTGAAAACAGCAGCAGGCGGCTGTGGCCTGTGGGCCGGTTCTAATACTAATCAAATATAATCACAGGGGCCATCCTGCGGGCCCCTTGACTTTGACACATAGGCCCTAAGGGCACACGCCCTCAACCTGACGTCATTGGCCCACATACACGCACACTCAGTATGTGTACATGCACTCAAGACAAATTAGTGGTTGCTTTTAAAAAACATGTAAAATTAAGGTTTTTGCACACGCTCCAAGATTTGTCAGTCATTATTCACTTGAATAGTTTCCCTTTACTTCATAGTACATTTTATTTTATCATCATCATCATTATTATTATTATTATTATTGGTGCATTTAATGTGGGTTGAGTCTCCCCTGTCTTTTAAAATCATTGCAGCTGCTGTTTCGAACTTCAAGGTTCCCTGAATGCACCACATTTACATTTATGTGCCATGAGATGTAAAAGTGAAACTTAAACATAACTTTGTCCAATTCTGCCACAAATAGATGTATTATATTTATGTTTTTTTATTAGGGGTAAATTGTGATTCTTATTTGTAACCATTCTCAATTAATTATATATATATATATTTTTTTTTAATCTCTCCTGTCCAGCCACTCAGGCACACCATATTGTTGATGTAGATGTCCACATCTGCTGTACTGATTTACTTTACAAAAGAGAGGCGTGGGATACCTCTCTTGTTGCCTTATTTGTATTTGACTTTTTAAAAAATGTTTGGGTAAATTTTATTAAACAAAACCAGTTTTTCTTTTGAGTAATTTAGAAATGTATCACAGCTGTTCATCTATTTTAATGGACAAATGTAGTTAATCGTAGAACTGGCAACCAATGTTATTAAAAAGTATTGATTTTGAATCGAGAATCGTTTTGAATCGATAAGCAAATTCTGAATCGGGTTGTTACCACAAAGAATCGAATCAAAAATTCACAACCCTATTTTTAAATATATATATTTTTTTAAATATAATATTTATTAAATTTTGTAGGTTGTATTACACACTCCTAATTTGATTCAAACGACCTTGACAGCAACATTTATTTTACCATTTGAGGATCTATGACAGGGCTATTCGACTACATAATGAACATGGCCACAGTTTCAAGAGTCCAAGGGCCCAGGGGCCAGAAATGTGGATGTTTCGTCAGAAAGTGCCTCCACAGGTTATATTCCTTTGAGACTGTTTACTTAATTGCAGAGTAAACACACCGGCTTTCACACTGCACTGTCAACAACTTCATTGTTCTGCCCTCATTAGTGGATTCCAGTGTGTGCCGCTAGACAGATAGTTAACAGCATGAAGAAAGACAAAAATGTATGTTCCTTCTTTTGAGTTATTTGTTTTTCTTAGTTTTATTTCTATAAACTTCTTCCTTAATTTAGGTGTGTAAGACTTAAAATACAAACATAAAACACAAATTACAAAACTATAACGTCCATTGTGTATTTTACATAAATACATTTGAGATAGGCTCCAGCAACCCCCCGCGACCCCGAAAGGGACAAGCGGTAGAAAATGGATGGATGGACGGAAATCAGAAGGTTGAGTGTTAATACATTCACATAATTAACTATCATGTTTACGCATATAGACATTAAACAACATCCACAGCAAACATTGCGTTATCGCCCTCTACTGGTCAAATTTAGCGCTACATGCATTAAACGAGCTTTGATCGCCAGAAAGTTACGACCACGAATACAAAAGACATCACGAAGTCAGCAATTTCAACACAAAACAAACTACATATCTTTATGCACAATATTTTCGATATTTGCAATTTGTTTAACATTTTTTCAGGGTCAATTTTTGGATGAATGAGTACTCTTCTTCTACTCACCCCACTGCTGCTGCTTCATTGTGACATATATATTTGACTGTTGCCCCCTGCGGGGTGGCGTAAGTACTGCATACATGAGCAACCCTGGTTTGAAAGGTTTCATCAAGCCTATTTGGGTGATGTGGCCAAAAGTCTGACCCCCAGGGAACATGCTTTATCAGTATCATGCTTCCAACTTTGCTTTGAGAAGCTGTGCACGACAAAACATGCTCTTTATAGCCATTAAGTCATTACTTTTTATTTATATAAAAAAATAATCGCAAGTTTTTGCATGAATTTTTGTTTCGTAGCTTAAAGTGTTTTATATATTTTGCTCCTGAGTTAATCTTGCAGATCAATTTGAATGTCTTTTTATTTATTGAGTTTATTAAATTGTATTTTTCAGTATAACATTTTTTTAAAGTTCAAATGAAGATTTTTTTAAATTTACTTCAGGCAAATGTATGCACTTTAAATCTTTTCAGTTACAGACTAAAACTATGTTAATAAAGTCATTTGTTGTAAGTTGATCTGTAGTTTTTTTTGTTTTTTTTAAGTTAATAAGGATACAATGTTATGATGAGGTGTACTTAATAACAATTTTACAGATAAATTATACTATTTATAGTCACGGTGGAGAGTGTGTGTATGGGGGTGGGGAGCGCGAAATGTTTTCTTATTCCTAACAGAACATAACAGAAACAGAAAATAATATGAATATATTGGTAAAAAAATAATGATAAATATAATAAAACATTCTATATAAATTATCCATTCATCCATTTTCTACCGCTTATTTCCCTTTGAAAATCTCAGCTACAATCGGGCGGAAGGCGGGGTACACCCTGGACAAGTCGCCACCTCATCGCAGGGCCAACACAGATAGACAGACAACATTCACACTCACATTCACACAATAGGGCCAATTTTAGTGTTGCCAATCAACTTTTCCCCAGGTGCATGTCTTTGGATATATATAATTACTTATTATTAAAGGATGATCTCACAATTAATTTCAATTGAGTTAATTCAATCATATCACAATGAAATATTTAATTGTATTGATACAACTCCAGAGTGTTACTATTGACAACACTCACCACTGGCATTAGATGGTGAGGGAGAGGCGGTAGTAGAACCAGTCCCGGATCCAGGCGTGACTGTAGGACGAGGGGCGCTTGTGGGGTCAGCTTTGCCTCCCTGAAGCCCCACCCCCAACGTGTCAAGCTCAGACTGTCTCTGGTTCCGAATCCACTCTTGCACCAACGCCTGATTCTCGTAGGACTTCAACTCCGGCAAGTTGGCGTTGAGAAGACCGCGGACGTCATCGACAGTCAGGGCCTGAAACAACACAGGGCCAATGAGCAAGTAAACTTAAGCAAAGTCTGAAGACGAGAGAGGAACCAAACACACCAAAACCACGGATGGATTCAGTGAAATGAAAGTTTCCATATCCATGTTGACGTCGGAGGTCACCAGACTTCGAAGGTAATCCAGCGGCGCTCCCCCTGGAGGTGGGCGTACACAAAGATCAAGTACGTGTTGAAACCTAAGTTATGTATGTAAAAGTGTTTGCGTACCAAGATAAGGCCGCATCAGCTTGTACTCGGATATAGCGACGGTAGAGCGCGTGGTCGTTTCTCCAAAAGCTTCTCTGGCGATGATAAAGAGAGCTTGCTTCTTCTCCAGGGTGCAGATGGATATAATCAAGGTGCTCGCGTTTCTGGAGGAGACACACTCTGGGTTCAGATACCTTGTTTTTGTGACCTCGGCTTACCATCACAGTTCAGCCTTTTACTCACAGACAAAGACAAGACTTGACAAAGGAACATTTCATTTGATTCCAATTGCAGCAGATCTTTGGCTAATATATTTATATTTCTACATTTGTTTTATATCTAAAAATCAATGTGTTCTTGAGTACCGCCAGTAGTACTCATTTAAGAACTCCTCGTACGAACTTTTCATTGTACGAACCACAGACCAAATAAAAATATTTTTTTGTGTAACCACCTTGTCTTAGTGCACAAATGTTTCATTCAACCATTGTGTGCCTCGCACCGCAGCCATTTTGTGCCCGGCAGCACATCCATTGTGGGCGGGCTGATGTACAGTACTGTATAGCGCTTTACATTGTGTTCAAAGATTTATGAATTTAATTGGTTCTTGAACAGGGTTCGTAAATCAGAGGCCTTGTTCACACTGCAGGTAAATTCAAAGTGTTTAGCCCATATGCGACCTGTATCGTACTTTTTTATGGCAGTGTAAACGGTGCAATTCAGAATTTTGCATTTCCAACCAACGTTCCCTCAAATTTTTCATGTGTGTGAGCAAACGCAAAAACTCCCTGAGCATTCAGTGGAGCCCATTTGAGCAACATCAGACGTGCACACTGTGGCTACACCAGCAGCACACCTGTCCCAAACCTGACTAAATAAGTTCAATCTCCATCCATCCATCCATTTTCTACCGCTTGTCCCTTTCGGAGTTGCGGGGGGTGCTGGAGCCTATCTCAGCTGCATTCGGGCGGAAGGCGAGGTACACCCTGGACAAGTCCCCACCTCATCGCAGGGCCAACACAGATAGACAGACAACATCCTCTTATTATTATAATCAAATGACAGCAGTCATTTCCATGAGGTTATTTTCTAATATAATACTAACAGCATTTCATGATTAATATTTATAAATTAAAATTTCTAATAAATAACACTAGAATAAGCACACATTTGATTGGTAAATCATAGTGTAACGACCTGGAATTACAATATATGTGTGGTGTTGGAGTTGTCCGACTTTTTGTGTGGCTGTAAACGCATCACTGGCTAAGTGCCATATGTGCATGTGTTGGCGCAAGTGAGAAAGACCAAGCGGCTGCTGTTGATATAACAAAGTTGGTTTTGGTCCTGGTTTGTACTGCAGAAAATGACGAGTTTTGCTAGATATAATTTTTTTTACTAATGTTTTGATGATGTGTTTATGGCCGACAATAAAGAGTTTTGCTCTGTAAAGTGATCGATGGAATTCATGTCCTCAAAGCGTCTCGACAGACGTTACAATATTTGAACAATGATGACGAAAACTGTTTTCTGTGTCGTGTCCGTGTCGTGTCGAAAATTGTTATGCGCTTATTTTTTTTTTTGATTTTGTGCGTGGCATAGATTTGCCGTGCGCAGAGGACGCTTGAGCAGTGCGCAATTGCACAGGCACGCACCTTAGAGGGAACGTTGTTTCTGACCCAGGCTTTTTTTTTTGTATGTGGAAATAAATCGGAAGTATTCGCAATGCGTCCTCAATGTGAACGCTCCCGCAATCAGGTCACTTTCATCCGACGTGAAGGTCACCAAAAAGTGATAATTATTTGCCAAAATGGATGGTTACAAAATGAATAGTCGACGACGGAGAAGAAAGCAGGGGAAAATATGTTTTAGGAACTCACGTTAAAGTTTTACCACTCTTGTCTCCGACTGCTTGCCCACAGACTCGCTCTTCAAGCAGACATCGAAGCAAATTATGCCGTAAAACTGCCAGAGCCAAAATACTTGTCCTTTTCCTTCTTCATTTTCTGCGCGCAATAATTCAGTTCAGAAAATATTGACTTTGATTGCACAAAACCCTTGAAATGGCCACAAATGCTCCAATACTTAGACCGACTGGAGTAAAAGCCATGTTTTTTTTATGTAAACACTCTAGTGCGTGCGACGTCATGGGGTCAGATTGCAATCACATTAGAAATCACTTCTTTTTTTTTGGTAATGTGAACGTGCACTAAAAAGATCGGATTTGGGAAAAAAATCGGGTTTGGATATTTGCCCTTGCAGTGTAAACGTACCCAAAAAGTTTGAATAGTGAAGCAAATGTCCACATCAGAAAGAATGTAAATACGAATATTGGGTTTCAGGCTCGACGAAACTCCATATTTCAGTGAAGGTTTGTACACTTGGAACAGAATATGTAGAACTATACAGTATGTTTATATAAAACAAACATAACAAGGGTGTGATAAATTAACTATATCTTTATTAATCAGACAAAACAACACCAACGGCAAGTTGAACTGTCAAGCACAAAAGTCTTTTTGGTGCCCTCACAGAAATCACAAAAATCCCTAACTTTACCATTTTGCTACAGTCATACAGTAAATATTTAAAAAAGTAAAATGCACTTAAAGTACATACAGCTGATTCTGATTCCAATTAACATTGGCAAAGGTCCTCTAAAGAGCTTTTCATAAAACATGGTTCCTTAATATATTAACCTGTACTAAAATATGGACTTTCGTCGAGGCTGGTACCCAATATTCATATTTACATTGTTTCTAATGAAGAAATTGACTTCACTATACACATTTTTATATTTACGAACGCTGTTCAAGAACCAATTAGGCTTGTAAAACGAGGCTCTGCTGTGATATACTTATTTTGTGTATAAGTAGCAATTGGGTTTGACACAACACAGTAAACGCCATGAGGCTCAGTTGGTATGGTTAAAAAAAAAGTAACACCTTTTTAATTCCTAGTGTTGAATCAAACGGTCATTTTTAGGATGGCATTCGTGTAGCATACTAAAGCTAACTATTTTGTCGGTGCGCTTGCTCTATTTTGGCGTCCTTGTGCAGGACTAATGACGTATTGTTTATCGTTTATGCACCAGGCACAGGCTGCGTGGTCAGATACCTTAGACTTTGTGGTGAGATACTCTGAAGGACACTCGTGTCCAGGCTACACAGGTTGTCTCCTCCTACGGCGTTCAGCTCCGCCGTGCCCAGCGTGTTCCCGTCCTGACCCAAATATTTGGAGATGATCTCCTCAGCCTGCAAGAGGAGTCACACAAGTCTTCCAGAAGAACAGTCAACCGACTCCATATTGCAGTGCGTTGTCATTTTTAATATACCAGATTGGGGTCCCAGGGCCCGTTGGAAGAATCCATTAGAGAAGAGAGTGTGTCGATTAGGGTGATGGTCCACATGTTGATGTCAGTGATGGTGGCTTGACGTGACGCCGAGCCTAACAAATCCACCTGATTCTCCGGGATGGCTGCGTGGCTGGCGTAAGCCTGCGAGCATCCGTGATTCACACATCAAAATAGTGGAAATGTATCAGAGGTTGTCAAAACATGTCTCTGATGTCGCACAAATCAGTTAATAAAAACTATATCAGAAGGTCAGCTGTTAATGCTCATATTTCCAGTGTTATTCAGCGATACTTTTTTTAATGGTATGGTAAACCATGCACCTGACAACAATAGCAAGAGTTCTTAAAATTCTTGACCTTGGGGCCAACTTTTCCACTACAAAGGGCCCCAGGGTGCACTCAAATATTAACACTGATTTGGTAATCTTACACTTGATTTTAATAGTGTTCAATAATTATATTTAACCTACTTACAGTTTAACAAGATAAACATTGTCAAATAATATCAAATTTGTGTTAATCACAAAGATTATTAACAAGGCTTAGGTCAGGCTGATTACAAAAATACTATTTAAATATCCTGCAAAAAAAGGGACTCATTAAAACTGATAAAAAACATATCAATATAATTACTAAAATTAGTAATCTAACTTAGTTAATAACAAATATATCTGTTTGGTAACACTTTATATTATTTACATATTCACCATTAATTAGTTGCTTATTAACATGCAAATTAGTAACATATTAGCTCTTAATTAGTCATTATTAAGTAGTTATTAATGCCTTATTCTGCATGGCCTTATTATACAAGCAGTAAGCCATTAACTAAGAGTCTTCCTTCAATAACCTCAGAATTATTGCTTATTAGTAACCTAACCCTAACCCCAACCCCAACCCTAACCCTAACCCTTATATGTTCCCCTAGTGTCCAAATAACTCTAAATTAAGTCTTTGTTACTTAGAAAATGTTTCCCATACTAAAGTGTTACCATATGTTTATATAAATGTGTTTCTTAAAGGCCTACTGAAACCCACTACTACCGACCACGCAGTCTGATAGTTTATATATCAATGATGAAATCTTAACATTGCAACACATGCCAATACGGCCGGGTTAACTTATAAAGTGCAATTTTAAATTTCCTGCGAAACTTCCGGTTGAAAACGTCTAGGTATGATGATGTATGCGCGTGACGTCGATGGTTGAGACGGAAGTATTGGGACGCCATTGTATCCAATACAAAAAGCTCAGTTTTCATCGCAAAATTCCACATTATTCTGGACATCTGTGTTGGTGAATCTTTTGCAATTTGTTTAATGAACAATTGAAACTGCAAAGAAGAAAGCTGTAGATGCGATCGGTGTATTAGCGTCTGGCTACAGCAATACAACCAGGAGGACTTTGACTTGGATAGCAGACGCGCTATCCGACGCTAGCCGCCGACCGCATCGATGATCGGGTGAAGTGCTTTGTCGCTCCGTCGATCGCTGGAACGCAGGTGAGTTCGGTGTTGATGAGCAGATGAGGGTTTGCATAGGTGGAGAGCTAATGTTTTTATCATAGCTCTGTCGAGGTCCGTAGCTAAGTTAGATTCAATGGCGTCGTTAGCAACAGCATTGTTAAGCTTCGCCAGGCTGGAAAGCATTAACCGTGTAGTTACAGGTCCACGGTTTAATAGTATTGTTGATTTTCTGTCTATCCTTCCAGTCAGGGGTTTATTTCTTTTGTTTCTATCTGCAGTTAAGCCCGATGCTATCACGTTAGCTTCGTAGCTAAAGTGCTTCACCGATGTATTGTCGTGGAGATAAAAGTCACTGTGAATGTCCATTTCGCGTTCTCGACTCTCATCAGAGGATATAGTATCCGAGGTGGTTTGAAATACAAATCCGTGATCCACAATAGAAAAAAGAGAGAGTGTGGAATCCAATGAGCCCTTGTACCTAAGTTACGGTCAGAGCGAAAAAAGATGCGTCCTGCACTGCACTCAAATACTTCACTCTCACGTTCCTCATCCACGAATCTTTCATCCTGGCTCAAATTAATGGGGTAATCGTCGCTTTCTCGGTCCCAATCGCTCTCGCTGCTGGTGTAAACAATGGGGAAATGTGAGGAGACTTTCAACTTGTGACGTCACGCTACGTCCGGTACAGGCAAGGCTTTTTTTTTATCAGCGACCAAAAGTTGCGAACTTTATCGTCGTTGTTCTATACTAAATCCTTTCAGCAAAAATATGGCAATATCGCAAAATGATCAAGTATGACACATAGAATGGATCTGCTATCCCCGTTTAAATAAAATAAAATCATTTCAGTAGGCCTTTAATTAACTGTCAATAAAATTAAAATGCAAATGGAAATACAGCTTTACCACTTTAGTCATAATTTCTGCGCTTGAGGAAACTTATCTGACTTTAGCTCCTGACTTCTTCTGTTTGTTTGATATTGTCATTACTGCCACAAGTGGTGGAAAAGTGTATTACAATTGAGTACCCCTGCGACTCATATGGACCACAGCTGAGAAACATATTTTTTTGGCGGCCCTCTAGCTCGCGTTCCAACAGTGGTTAGGAAATACTGAACAAATAAGATATTTAGAAGTGGTTCTTTTTGAAGCATGTGCTATAAAGTTTGGCAGGTGCCTACTGTACCTCTCGCAGCTTTTCCAGAACAATCTGAAGGTACTCGTCCTGGTCCACCTTGTCCGTGATGGCGGCCAGGTTTCCCCGGACGGTGTCAGCGCTGAGGCAGCAGTTGAACTGGTTGATGTCGTCATAGTCGAAGGGGAAGGTCTCCTCAGCGATGGTCACTTGGGTGATATTGCCCACGGTGCACTCGTTAGCTACAGCAGCGACAAAGAACAAAGGCTGAGAACGTGGCCTTGGCAGAAGCGCATGTAAAAAGTCATGTGAGGAAGAAAAAGGGACAGACCGACTGATCGCTTGACCTTGTTTTGATTGGACATTCTAATGGCCGTCTTCAAGCTCTTCAGCTTCTGTCGATCCACGCGCATTCGCCTGAGAGCTTTCAGGAAGTCCTTCAGGAAACTCCGCTTTGTTGTCTTCACCAGAAAAAGAGCACAGACACATAAACACTAACCCTGTACATCAAACAAATACAGACATTGGCTAAGTACTTTGTCAAAGTTTTTGTAGAAGTTAGAAGTCAGAAAAAGAGGCAACAGTCCAAGATCCTCTAAGGTGGCTTTGGTCCATGTTGATGGAGGACTGGATACAAAAAAATACAAAAAAGTGTTCTCATCTCATTCAAAATACACCAGTACATCAAAAGTTTACTGCGGACTATCCTTGTCGCTGTCGTACCCGAGTGGCGTGTTCCCGCTCTGCAGGAGAGTTTCCACGGCAGCGACTTGATCGGCCGTGAGGTCTGAGCATTGCTGCAGCTTGTCCAGGATGGATGAGTTGGAGGTGCTGATGTAGGAGCCCTCCAGAATGCAGCACATGTTTCCTAGCACCGATATGTGGTCATTGGTCAAGCTGGTGCTGGTGATGGCCTTGGAAGAAGCAGTGATATAAGACATATGACATAAGACTTCCACGTTCTTGTGAAGAGATTCATTTTAAACTCCGCTTAAAGTAAGGAAACTAGGATTTTACACAGAAAGGAAGTACATCCAAGCCTCGGCTGACCCACAACCAGGGCCGCCCCAGGCTAAATTGAAGTCTCTGGCGGAATTTTATTTGGAGCCAAATCCCTATTTACAAAAAACATTCACACTTTTGTTTTTAAATCAAATTTGAATTCAATTTAATGCATGTTTCATACAAAATATCTTTATGGGGATCATATTGTTTTTGGTAGCTGATTTGTTTAAAAGTTAAAGTTAAAGTACCAATGCAGCCTCAGCTCTTCTGATGCCAACCTCCTCTCCCCACCACTCAGAACCAAGCTCCGGAGCTGGGGTGATAGAGCCTTCTCCATCGCTGCTCCCACCCTCTGGAACTCTCTCCCCAAACCCATCCGTGACTGCTCAGACCTTCCTACCTTCAAAAGCCTTCTCAAAACACACCTCTTCAGATCTGCTTTTAACCTGTGATTAGGGTTCTGTGTCTTGTAATGTCCCGTCTTGGAAATGTCCAGTGTTATTATGTATTTTACAATGCACTGCTTTTATATTTCCTGTATTATATATTATTACTTTGAACTGTTTTAAATTTAAATTTTTTATCCTGTAAAGCAGGGGTCCCCAAACTTTTTGACTCGGGGGCCACAAATATGATTTGCCTGAGCGGCTAGGAGACACCAAGAGTAACAAGCGGTAAAAAATGGATTAGTAAGGAAAGATTAAAAAAAATAAATAAATAAATAAATAAAAAATAAAAAAAAATAATAAAATAAAAAAATAAAAATAAAATTACTTGGGACTTCCTGTGGGCCGTAGTTTGGGGGCCCCTGCTGTAAAGCGTCTTTGAGTACACCAAAAAGCGCTATACCAAATAAAATGCATTATTATCATTAATATTATTATTAATGATAGTCACACGCACACTAGGTGTGGTGAAATTTGTCCTCTGCATTTGACCCATCCCCTTGTTCACCCCCCGGGAGGTGAGGGGAGCAGTGGGCAGCAGCGGTGGCCGTGCCCGGGAATAGTTTTTGGTGATTTAACCCCCAATTCCAAACCTTGGTGCTGAGCGTCAAGCAGGGAGGCAATGGGTCCCATTTTTATAGTCTTTGGTATGACTCGGCCAAGGTTTGGACTCACAACCTACCGATATCAGGGCGGACACTCTAGCCACAAGGCCATCACATTTGAATTCAATTTAATGCATGTTTCATACCAAATACCTTTATGGGGATTATATTGTTTTTGGTAGCTGATTTGTTACTGCAAAATAACGCATAATTAAAACAATGTACAAACCTCCCTAACTTTTTTGGGGGAATTCTGCCTACCACTCAAAATCCCTATGTAAGACAAAAACACATTTGTTTTTCTTTTTTTTTTTAATGCAATCTAACTCATAGGAGGTGACTAACAATGCAGCTAATGGGAGTACGCTATTCCACCCATCAAGCCCTCTAAAGAAACATTGAAAAACTGCCAACAATACGACATTTACATCTCGTGGCCTGAATATTACCGATAGCGATATTGTTGTTATAAGCGCTAACGCAGACAAAACTATTTTTGGCGGCGCTTCTACCGTATTTTTCGGAGTATAAGTCGCACCTGCCGAAAATGCATAAAAAATAAGGAAAAAAACCATATATAAGTCGCACTGGAGTATAAGTCGCATTTTTTGGGGAAATCTATTTGATAAAACCCAACACCAAGAATAGACATTTGAAAGGCAATTTAAAATAAATAAAGAATAGTGAACAACAGGCTGAATAAGTGTACGTTATATGAGGCATAAATAACCAACTGAGAACGTGCCTGGTATGTTAACGTAACATATTATGGTAAGAGTCATTCAAATAACTATAACATATAGAACATGCTATACGTTTACCAAACAATCTGTCACTCCTAATCGCTAAATCCCATGAAATCTTATACGTCTAGTCTCTTACGTGAATGAGATAAATAATATTATTTCATATTTTACGCTAATGTGTTAATAATTTCACACATAAGTCGCTCCTGAATATAAGTCGCACCCCCGGCCAAACTATGAAAAAAACGGCGACTTATAGTCCGAAAAATACGGTACATCCATTGACATTCTGAGCTGCTACATCGCCCCCGAGTTGGTAAAAAGTAATTCTAAACTATAAATCATGCTTCTCACCTGGATAGTAGAAGGTTGTGGCCATAAACCGAGAAGTTTGTAAATTTTACATTCAACTTGGACCCGGAAATGGCAAGAAAGGCACGAAAAGACGCTCGTTTATGAAGATTATGAAAAATTCTTCATCTGAACGGGAATATATAAACGTCCCATCACTTGGCATACTAGTGGGAGCAGACATTGTACAGTAAGTGATTGTTTAATTATATTCGTAGTTTGTATTTCTTGTTTAGCACTTTAGCAATGCTGCTACATGATACTGAGTGTTTCACCAAAGCTGGATTTGTTTAGCATACAGCTTCTAAAACTTGTAGCTCATCTTCCTTATATTCAAGCTAAAAAATATAAGGTTCGGGATCATCATTCGTTCCAAAATAGTCTTTGTTGTCTTTCACGAAGTCTGCCGTGGGTAGTAGTGCTGTTGTTGTTGAAGGGTAAAACAAACGTTGTGATGCGTCTGTGAAATAATACGCCGTCGTATGTTTAAAATGTAACGTAAATATTACATGTTATTATGAATGTGCCAGTTACTACATTAAATATATCCTTATAGTGTGGTATAAAAAAAGACTTTTGAATGTTTTTTTAGAGCGTTTTACAGACGAAATAGAGCGACTCTAATTGGCTCCATTGTTAGCTGACTTTTGCTAGCGTTTATTTACGAGTTACTGTAGAAATGCATAAAAAAGAAAACATATGTGTTCTTGTCTTATAAAAATGGGACCCATTACCTCCCTGCTTGACACTCAGCATCAAGGGTTGGAATTGGGGGTTAAATCACCAAAAATGATTCCCGGGCACGGCCACCGCTGCTGCTCACTGCTCCCCTCACCTCCCAGGGGGTGATCAAGGGTGATGGGTCAAATGCAGAGAATAATTTCGCCACACCTAGTGTGTGTGTGGCAATCATGGGTACATGAGTGCATTTCCCTTTTAACCTCAACCAATGTGATTATGTGAGGAAATTTGTGGTATAATTTAACATGAAGTGCCATGTCATTCATTAATTGACATTTTACAAATGATGCCTCCCCATGAGTCGCAGTGCCCTACACACGCCACAGGATCTGCGTATAAGGAGGGGCGGCCCCTGCCCACAACTTCTCTAAATTTTGTCTCCGCACTCACCAGGCAGCTCCTGGCGTTAGAAAACAATTCATCCCTTTTGTAGCGGAGCTCTGGGGAGAATACGGAGAAGTCTGCCTCCGACAGCTCCTCAAAGTATGACTTGCAGCTGGCCAGCGGCACCAAGGAATAGCTGCAGAGGGAAAATATTAACCCAACATGAGCACTGCATACAAGCCAGAGTCAGGATGAAGATAATAATGATGTACTTACTTGTAATACAGCAGCACATCTGGAGGGTAAAGGTCAAAACTGGTGACATCTGCCTCCTCTCTGATGTGGTTGTACATGCAGGTTAGCTGTTTGTTGGACAGAAAACATTTTCAGGTTTGTATTTAAATGTGTGGCCAGAATATGACCTACATATTATTTTTTTTAAAGTAACTTTGACCCAACATGTTTTAAGACAGTATATGTGGAGAAAGTTGAATACGCTTTTTCAGGCTATTTAATGAGAAACGTCTACAAACTTGACTGCATGTACACTTTTAATACATTGTTAAAGGAAACAATTCTTGTTTTATGGAGAATAACCCAATTTATTTTGAATGATATCAGCAGAGCCAAAGGTCAAAGGTTATCAGCGCATCACCTGTCCACCAGCCTCAGTTTTCCTTGTCTGACAAAGAACACTATTGATTTTAGAGTATTGCTCTATAACACTTGTGATGCATATAATGGCTCAATATTTAAATAGGGCTATCTATTTAGTATGGGTGTGAATCTTTGAGCATCTAAAAATTGGATCCGATTCGGATTCCTGGGGTGACGATTCGATTTAAACCGATTCTCGCAATGTATTATTTGGTACAATAATTATAATGAAACTTTTTCAAAACAGGTTACAGGTTAGAACATCTCCTTCTGGTTGCATGGAGATGGCCTAAAAATATATTTATTAAAAATGTATTTTTATTTTGTTCGTGTTTTTTAAAATATTTTTTGCAAAGACAGAAATGTTTTTTTAAATACATTTAAAAAAATTGATAATGGATTTTGAATCGGGATGAATATAAATCGATTGAATGGATTATTAAGTGCATCCCTACTAATTAGTAGAAGTGGGAATCTTTGGGAATTGCATGATTCGATTCAATTCAAATTCAAAATTGATTCTCAATTCAACATGATTTTTGTAGTTTAATAATTGGCATATAAATTATAATAGAACATTTTCAAAACAGGTTAATTTTTTGCTGCTGACATCCAACTTATACACGCAGTGTTGGCCTAAAACACGTCTTTTTAAAAAAAGTTTTTTTTACATGTTATTTAAAAAAATACCAGAATGTTAATCAATCTAATAAAAGAAAAAAAAGAGCAGCCCCAACTCCAACCCAATCATAGCTTTATAATCCTTAGAATTGACATTTACAAAGCAACTAAGAAGACTTACAAATACAATGATAAAAAAAGAAAACTAAAAATGAATAAAAGCAAAAGTATCAATAATAATAATAATATGATCAATAATAGTTGTTAAATGTTTTTAATCAAAAAATTATTGTATAATTTTTATACATTTGCGAAAAAAAGAACACCATTAATTTTTTTTTTAATCGATTTTCCAAAATTATGAATCTATTTACAATCGGAAATGATAATTACTTCCAATTTGGATGCGAATATATTTCTTAGAGCAACCCTATTAATTAAGCATTAAGAATTGTGGCTGCAATTTAATTTCATTCAGTAGAGTTAATTGAGAATCTGTCGAGGAGTTCCAATGTAATCCTGCCAAGACAAATCCCAAAGTTAGCATAACTTTCTCTCTCACCTGCGTCTCCACGAGAGTGACCTTGTTGGTGCCTCTCCTGCGGCACGCTTTGATTAGCGCGTTCACTTGCGACCTTTGAAAAGTCCTCACTGCGGTGCACGTGAAGCCTTGCAGCACAGATGACGACAAACTGCATACAAACGTGCACTGTCGGTCATCCTAATATTTGAAGACGAACAGAAAAACAAACCTACGAACTCACTTGTCCGGACTTCCTAGCGTTTCCGTCGCTGTTAGGTTGGCTACCACCTCAAAGAAGAGCTCAGCCTATAACAACAACAAAACATCATAATAAGACGTGTACAGTAGCAACTATTGTGAAAGTGTTTTTATTTCAGGATCTCCCACCTGCGTGCGTCTCCATTTCTTCCTGTTGAGCTTGCCAATAATGTTCTCATTTGAGCTAAAGTCCAGCAGCAGAATGGGAGGGATCTCCGTTGCCAAATCGTCCGGAACGTTCTCTATGATAACGTCACTATTGCTGTTGACTAAGATGATCTAGGGGAAAACAGATAACACCATCAAGTAAACTCCAGGATAGTGATACAGTTTACTAACCCGTCTATTTGCGAACTTTTCGTTTTATAAACTTTTCGGTTTAGCCAAATATGTATTTACATGTACAACTTTCTCTGATGCTGCCACAGAAAGACGTGTTTTATGCCACTCCTTTTTGGTCTCATTTTGTCCACCAAACGTTTTATGTTGTGCGTGAATGCACAAAGGTGAGCTTTGTTGAGGTTATTGACTTGTGTGGAGTGCTTATCAGACATATTTGGTCAATCCATGACTGCAAGCTAATCGATGCTAACATGCTATTTAGGCTAGCTGTATGTACATACTATATTGCATCATTATGCCTCGTTTGTAGGTATATTTAAGCTCATTTAATTTCCTTTACTTGTGTGCTCTGTGTATTTAATTTATATTTGCATATCTCATGACACATTGTCTGTATGTAATATTGCCTGCATTTCTGTTGTTCCAGACCACAGCAAACTTTACCCAGCTTGCTAAGATTGTAATAAATCCATTAGAAGAAGACAGCCTGCCGTTTCCTTTAACTTGGACACACACATCTATACCTTTGGCCATTCTCAGCCAGTAATTTCCAGAAGTTATCTCATCCTGTGAGAAGCCTCCATTTTACAAATGATTTTCAATGCTGCAAAAACGTGTAAAATGAAAATTAAAATACAACATTTCTGTCAACGAAGATTTGCGTCAGCCTTGGATAGTAGGCTAATATAGCTAATATAGACACTTACATCATGTGTTGCCTTCATTATAACACTTATACAAGGCTTTTAATTTTTTGCGGCTCCAGACAGATTTTTTTGGTATTTTTGGTCCAATATGGCTCCTTCAACATTTTGGGTTGCCGACCCCTGTCTTAGCGCTTCAGTGTGTGTGCCTTTTTTGTATTTTTTCGCCTTTTGACGCGTTTTGTCCATTTTGCTGACTCAATATGACGACAGACTAACGTGGAAAAGAGTGCTAAAAACGTTTTAGCAAGGATTACAATAATGCCGCTTACGAGTATGGAAGAATAGATGAAGCAGACTTCGAACCACAGCAAGTTTTAATTGTTATGAGACCTGACTTTTCTGGAAAAATATGCCAAAGCAGACTTATTTCACAGCGGAGGAGACAAGCTACCTCTCGTTCAGTGGGACCTCTTCCCGCACACACACACACACACACACACACACACACACACACACACACACACACACACACACACACACACACACACACACACACTCGGCCCCTTTTCCACTCCTTTCCTTCTCTCCCTATGTCTGTCTGCTGCTTTCTCATCATCTCCTCCTTTGGCCGATGTTATAGCATGTGGATTCTATTTTTCTAAATGTATTATTGTAGTAATATGGTTGTTTAAGTTAAGGATTTTTGTGATTTCTGATCGATTGTGAGAGCACCAAAAGGACTTCTATTTGTATGGCAGTGCATATAGGACAGACGCTTGTAGTAATATGGTTGTTAAAGTTAAGGATTTTTGTGATTTCTGCTCGATTGTGAGGGCACCAAAAGGACATCTGTTTGTATGGCAGTACATACAGGACAGACGCTTGCAGTTATTGTTGTTTTGGCTTGATAACAAAAAGAAAGTTGATCCATCAGCCCCTTGTTAAGTTTGTTTGATATACAGTATCGTATAGAACGTTATATCATGTTCACTTAAGTATGGAATTTTGTTGAGGATAAAAACCCATTATTCATATTTACATTGTTTGTTATGGAGAAAAATGCTTCACTATACAAACTTTTCTATTAACAAATCCTGTTTAATAATCAATTAAGTTTGTAAATCGAGGTTCCACTGTGATAATTTAGAACTGTCAAATCAACAGGTTAATTCGGAATCAAGTATCAGAATATCCTAATAGTCTTAGTGCTGTGCAATATAGAAGACAATTAACTTTTAATTAATTGGTCCTCTTCATGGGAAAATACTGACAGAACAGTCCACTGACATAAAGTATTATGCACACTGCAGGAAGTTTCCTTTTCACTGAAGCACTTCCTTCTCAAAATAGCGCATTCTTAACACAAAATAAGTAACAGGTCCGCATAAATGTGGATAAATGTTAGTTTACACAAACATGATGTTAAAGGTGTTTAACAATTGGTTTAACGCAGTCTGTGCATCTTTTCTTCTTTGTTAATGCAAAATGAATCCAGATTATTATCGATGAAAAAAAAAGTATAAGCTCTGTTTCTTCCTACTCCTTTTCGGACATGTTGTAATGAGAAAATGGAAATATGTGGCGTACCATATTATAACTGTATAAGGGTTGTATGGTATACCGGTATTTGTATAGTACCGCGATACTTAATCATATTCAGTACTATACCGCCTCTGAAAAGTACCGGTCCATAATGATACCGAGTACAGTATCTAGTCGATACTACTATGGCATCACAATATCTTCTTTTGTTTTTTTGAAATGTAAATTATGTTTATAAAGGAAATATGTCCCTGGACACATGAGGACTTTGAATATGACCAATGTATGATCCTGTAATGACTTGGTATCGGATTGATACCCAAATTTGTGGTATCATCCAAAACTAATGTAAAGTATCAAACAACAGAAGAATAAGTGATTATTGCATTTTAACAGAAGTGTAGATAGAACATGTTAAAAGAGAAAGTAAGCAGATATTAACAGTAAATGAACAAGTAGATTAATAATTCATTTTCTACCACTTGTCCTTAATAATTTTGACAAAATAATAGAAATGATAGAAGAATAGAAAATGACACAATATGTTACTGCATACGTCAGCAGCAAAATTAGGAGCCTTTGTTTGCTTACTTACTAATAAAAGGCAAGTTGTCTTGTATGTTCACTATTTTATTTAAGGACAAACTTGCAATAGGAAACATATGTTTAATGTACCGTAAGATTTTTTTGGTTAAAATAAAGCCAATAATGCAATTTTTTGTGGTCCCCTTGACTTAGAAAAGTATCGAAAAGTATCGAAATAATTTTGGTACCAGTACCAAAATATTGGTATCGGGACAACACCAAATTGTATGTATGTTTAAAATAAATTAAAAACATAGCCATTAGTGTAAATAATTGAAATTAATCCACAACCACCCTGTGATTAATGTGACTAAAAATTATATCGCTTGACAGCACTATTAGGAATCCATTAAAGTGTCATACCTGCGACACAAAGACCTGGTGGATGATTGGCGAGGCTGTCAAGAGGTGCGACAGGAATGAGGGGTTCTGGGATGCGCTGATCAACTGAGAGCTGCTGATGTTGCTGAAGATATTTGCGGGTATGCCGATGATAAGAGAGCCCAGATTAATTAGTGACGATGCATTATTGATCTGTTAGAAAAAAAGAAGACATCATGTTGGCGGTGACGTCACACATTTAAACCAAGTGAGGTCTATAATCCGAAGAGGACACCTGAATGAGCCCGGAGGATATGAGAGACAGAATAATGGCCTTGGCCTGGCCTTCATTCCAGTCGGACACTATGGCAAGGGTGTCCAGGGAAGCATGTAGGTCTTCGGGTTTGACGCTTTGGAGCTGGCCCTGGGAAATGCCGGCGCTTTCACGGCCGAGGGCTGCGATGGCTGAAGCGTCAATCGTGTTCCCAAAGTTACTCGCCAAAGCAGAAGACACCTGTCATGATTTCATTTAAAAATTTCACAAACATTAGTAAGCTCAAAACAGACATTTTGTATAATTTTTCACAGAACCAGCAGTTCCTACATTTTTAATAACATGACTTGGGCACGCTTTGATCATAATGCCTCAAAGATCAAGAATTATAGAAGTCTTAAATATTCCATGAAGTGCACTGTTGGGGCACCCACTGGACGAGTGGTTAGCACGGGGGTCAGCAACCCGCGGCTCTAGATCTTTAGCGCCGCCCTAAGGGCTCCCTGGACCTCTTTCAGAGATGTGTGAAAATGGAAAAAGATGAATAAAAAAATAAGTGAAGTGAATTATATTTATATAGTGCTTTTCTCTAGTGACTCAAAGCGCTTTACATAGTGAAACCCAATATCTAAGTTACATTTAAACCAGTGTGCGTGGCACTGGGAGAAGGTGGGTAAAGTGTCTTGCCCAAGGACACAATGGCAGTGACTAGGATGGCGGAAGCAGGAATCGAACCTGCAACACTCAAGTTGCTGGCACGGCCGCTCTACCAACCGAGCTATGCCGCCCCAAAACATATTTTTTGTTTTAATATATTTTCTGTGGGAGAACAAACATGACACAAACCTTCCTAATTGTTAGAAATCCCACTGTTTATGTTATACATGCTTCACTGATGAGAGTATTTGGCAAGCACAGTTTTGTCCTACTAATTTCAGCGATCCTTGAACTCAACGTAGTTTGTTTACATGTACAACTTTCTCCGATGCTGCCACAGAAAGACGTGTTTTATGCCACTCATTCTTTGTCACATTTTGTCCACCAAACGTTATATGCTGTGCGTGAATGCACAAAGGTGCGCTTTGTTGATTTTATTGATTTGCTGGAGTGCTTATCAGGCCTATTTAGTCAATCCATGACTGCAAGCTAATCTATGCTAACATGCTATTTAGGCTAGCTATATGTACTTATTGCATCATTATGCCTCGTTCGTAGGTATATTTGAGCTCATTTAATTTCCTTTACTTATGTCCTCTGTGTATTTAATTTATTATTGCATGTCTCATGAAACATTATCTGTATGTAAAATAGGCTGCATATCTGATAGTTGTTTGTGTGCCATGTTGTTCCAGTCCACAGCGAACGTTACGCAGCTTGCAAAGATTGTCATAAATCCATTAGAAGAAGACGTTTCCTTTAACTTGGACACACACATCTATACCTTTGGCCATTCTAAGACAGTCATTTCCAGAAGTTATCTCATCCTGTGAGAAGCCTCCATTTTATTAATGTTTTCCAATATTGTAAAAATTAGTAAAATAAAAATTTAAATACAACATTTCTGTCAACGAAGATTTGCGTCAGCCTTTGATAGTAGGCAAATATTGCTAATTATTCACTTACATCATGTGTTGTCTTCATTATAACACTTATGTAAGGCTTTTAATTTTTTGTGGCTCCAGACAGATTTTTTTTTTGTATTTTTAGTCCAATATGGCGCTTTCAACATTTTGGGTTGCCGACCCCTGGCTTAGCATCTTAGCCTCACAGTCAAGACGTCAAGGGTTAAAATTTCTATCTCTCCATGGAGTTTGCATGTTTGTCTGGTGTGTGTATGGATTTTCTAATCAAGAATAGATCGTCCAGAACCTAAGGGTTGGTTGTTCAAACCCTGCTCCCTCCATTCCAGTCACTGCTGTTGTGTCCTTGGGCAAAACACTTCACCACCACTGATGTATGAATGTGAATTAATAGGGGTCAGATAAGTCCGTTGGCGCAAATTAAAGTTAAAAGTTAAAGTACCAATTATTGTCACACACACACTAGGTGTGGTGAAATTTGTCCTCTGCATTTGACCCATCCCCTTGTTCACCCCCTGAGAGGTGAGGGGAGCAGTGAGCAGCAGCGGTGGCCGCGCCCGGGAATCATTTTGGTGATGTAACCCCCAATTCCAACCCTTGATGTTGAGTGCCAAGCAGGGAGGTAATGGTTCACATTTTTATAGTCTTTGGTATGACTCGGGTTTGAACTCACAACCTACCGATCTCAGGGCGGACACTCTAACCACCAAATTGCCAGCCAGTTTTCTGTCAGGCTCCAAATGTAGCCTACCAATGTGTGAATGTAGACTGAATGAATAATGGGTTCTCAGTGTCAAGCGTTTGTAACAAACATTTCCTCCAGAAAAGCACAGCCCGAGTCTTATTTCTACACAATACTGGAGCTCACCTGGGGGTCCAAGTTGGTGCAGAGGGTGGTCAGGTTGTAAAGAATTATCATGGTCTCGTCTGCTGACAACTGGCTGAAGGCCGTCCCCGGCGCAAAGCAACGAAACTGCAGTGGAAGGCTACCAAAATGGCCAAAATGCACAATCATTATTTCATTTGACATGGTTTATTTCTGTGCTTGCATCAAAGTTAATATGTGTTTACTCACAGTAGAGGGTTGAAGTTGTTGTCCTGGTTGTATAGCAGCTCTGTGTAGTAGCTGGTGACATTGACAGGCACAGTAGTTTGGTTGAAGATGGCGATGTTCCGGAGGTCCACGGTGAACACCTGAAGAACCTGGAGAAAAGAGGTAAATAATGTTTAAATGTATAGTAATATAGCTTACAAAGGATACATGCACTAAGTAAAAACAATCCTTGAAGTACCTCTGCTGATCCGAATGTGAAAAGCAAATCGTGCAAACTGATGAAGTCAATGAAGGGTCCGATGTAGTCCGCGAACCAGGCTGTCGAGTTCAGGTCTGGGTCGCTTGCGTCATAACACCGTGGCTCTGTCGCTTTAATGACAATTTTAAAGATGACATTATTGGAGGGTTGAATTCACAATAAACATTTTTTACTGTGGACAATTTGATTCCAGATGAAGGAATGACAATCTCTGTGCTAAAGGGTTAACATTAGAATATTAGCGCAAAAATGTGAACTACATTTGCTTTGTTAGCTAACCAAAAGCAAAAGCTGCAATACTATGTTATTAATACGTTTTTCAATCTCAACTTGCAAATTTCAATAAAACATTGAGTAAGTAAATCAATTACTGTATTTTTCGGACTATAAGTCGCAGTTTTTTTAATAGTTTGGCCGGGGGTGCGACTTATACTCAGGAGCGACTTATGTGTGAAATTATAAACACGTTACCGTAAAATATCAAATAATATTATTTAGCTCATTCACGTAAGAGACTAGACGTATAAGATTTCATGGGATTTAGCGATTAGGAGTGACAGATTGTTTGGTAAACATATAGCATGTTCTATATGTTATAGTTATTTGAATGACTCTTACCATAATATGTTACGTTAACATACCAGGCACGTTCTCAGTTGGTTATTTATGCCTCATATAACGTACACTTATTCAGCCTGTTGTTCACTATTCTTTATTTATTTTAAATTGCCTTTCAAATGTCTATTCTTGGTGTTGGATTTTATCAAATACATTTCCCCAAAAAATGCGACTTACACTCCAGTGCGACTTATATATGTTTTTTTTTTACTTCTTTATTATGCATTTTCGGCCGGTGTGACTTATACTCCGAAAAATACGGTATTTTCTTACACATTCATTCAAAAATATCATAAAGTACCAATGATTGTCACACACACACTAGGTGTGGTGAAATATGTCCTCTGCTTTTGACCCAGCCTCTTGTTCACCCACTGGGAGGTGAGGGGAGCAGTGAGCAGCAGCGGTGGCTGCTCTCGAGAATCATTTTTGGTGATTTAACCCCCAATTCCAACCCTTAATGCTGAGTGCCAAGCAGGGAGGTAATGGGTCCCATTTTTATAGTTTTTGGTATGACTCGGCCGGGGTTCGAACTCACAACGTACCGATCTCAGGGCGGACAAAGTCGGTATGTTCAGCTTGCAACTATTGTACATATCGTATTTGCTGATGCTGTTCTGTTGTTGTTGTGGTTGTTATTATTGTTTCTTTGTGTTATCCCCTTCTTGTCCCCGCAATTTGCCCCTCTGTCTTCCTTTTTTCTCTTTCTATCCCCTCCTGCTCTGGCCTGGCTGCGCCAAAAATGTATATAAATCCATTTAATAAAGTCAAATACAAATAAGGCAATAAATTTTGTAAAGTCAATATGTACAGCAAATATGTGCATCTACATCAACAATATGATTTGCATGAATAGTTGGACAGGACAAAAAAAACAGCCTGAAACTAATTTAAAGAGTAAAAACAACTTCCAATGATATTGTAAATTCAATATTTCAACCTCATTAGCTTTTTAGAATGTATTTTTTCTAGTTTTATTTAGTTTAGTCACATGAAAGTTGAAGACTTCTGTTCAACCATAAAGTTGCATCCAGAATGTATCGGTTTTATGTTAAACAAGACAAACTTATGTTCCAGAACATTTTTTATTTTTGTTATTTTAAATTAAGCATGAAAGAGTTGTATTTTATTCTGTTGATATTGTTATTTTGCACAAAACACGATTAAGCCCTAATGAAATTTTTTTTCCCATGTATATCATTCCTATGGAGCCCCTAAAGAGACATGGAGGGGAAAAAAATGTTTTGCGAGATCACGCCATACTTTTGCGAGATCTCGCAATACTTTTTGCGAGATCCCACAATACTTTTTGCGAGATCTCGCAAAAGGTTTTTTTCCTATGTCAGTGAACCGTAAGTAAAACAGACACAGCGATGGAGGAGCCTACTTATCATCCGTGGGAGAAGTTTATTGATTTCTATTTTAGTATTGGCCTAACATACAAAGACATCAAATCGTATTATGGTCCCACAACAGAGCACAGATGATGGGTAGGCTCCCGCTCCTCCATCGCTGTGTCTGTTTTATTTCCGGTTCACTGACATAGGAAAAAAACCTATTGCGAGATCTCGCAAAATATCCAAGTCCCTTTAGGGGCTATGTACATTCTAAAACCTGCACATTAAATTAAATTCTGGTTGGAGCCAGAATAAAAATATGTCGGTGTAGATTGTATGGAGCTGTAGCTATGAATCATTCAATCAAGTTATCTAGCGATTAGTTTGTTTGATTAATTGAATGAAACACACTTTTTTAGGTAGGCTCAACCAGGACAATTATTATATTGTTATTTTGCTCAAAAAATTATTAAGCCCTATCTAACATTTTGTTTCCCATGTATTTATATTGTTCCAAAACCTGCACATCAAATTAACGTCTGGTTGGAGTCAGAATAGAAAAATGTGTGTGTAGATTGTATGGGGCTGTAGCTATTAATTATTCAATCAAGTAATCTATCGGTAAGTTTGTTTGATTAATTGAGTAATTGAATAAAACACAATTTTTAGGTAGGCTCAATGCATATTTGTTTGATATAAACAATGATTTCTCTGTTTTCCATTAACTTCATTCTTTTTTTTGTAATAAACGTCATCAACATACAAATTGCACTTTTTACATCTGCTGTGTATTAATAAAAATAGAAAACTACATAAACAAAAAAAACATCCGCTGTTTGCCGCCACATAGATCACGCCACCTACGCAGCACCGCTCTCATGTTCGCTCAGTTGCAGCGGCTGTGCAAAAACTTTTGCGATCCGGATTTGATCACTTTTTATTAGTTACACTCAAACTATTAATCGAAGCCACAGAACTTAAATCAAAGCTTTTTTTCTAAATGAAATAATCTATTCAATTGATCAATCATTGCAGTCTGAGTAGATTGTCAATAATCAGGTCATGTAATGAATGCAACTCTGAAACATCTTCAACAAACGAAAGTAAATCAGTGGCCTCCATTCAACCTCTATGGGTAATAGCTAATAAAAAATGAATAAATAAATAAAAAATAAATGAAAAAAGTAATTAAAAAAACACTGCAAGGTGTCCCTTAGTTCTTTTTCAGGGAGTTGTCTGTCTGGACTTGAGCCTTTAAGGTCTCAGACTGGAAGTCTCTGCAGAGAGTGGTGAGGACGGCGGAAAAGATCATCAGGACTCCTCTTCCTCCTATCCAGGAAATCGCAAAAAGCCGCTGCCTGACCAGGGCTCAGAAAATCTGCAGAGACTCCTCCCACCCCACCAAGGACTGTTTTCACTGCTGGACTCTAGAAAGAGGTTCCGCAGCCTCCATAGCAGAACCTCCAGGTTCGGTAACAGCTTCTTCCCTCAGGCCATAAGACTCTTGAACGCATCATAATAATACCCTCAATTCCCCCCTCAAAAACAGATTAACTCGCTGGAATATAAAGACAATATAACATACATCCATAAACGTGGATGCATATTCAAAAGTGCAATATATTTATCTGTACAGTAATTTATTTATTTATATCTGCACCTTATTGCTCTTTTATCCTGCACTACCATGAGCTAATGCAACAAAATTTTGTTCTTATCTGTACTGTAAAGTTCAAATTTGAATGACAATAAAAGGAAATCTAAGTCTAAGTCTAGTCATGCCTCTTCTATTGTGTTGAAGAGCGTTTGACTGGCGAGTTGTTCATTACGAGCAAAAATAACACCATTAGTAACCTCTTTACTAATGTTATTCGTAATGCTAAAGATGGCCGAATAAAAGTTGGACTGACCAGAGTTGAGGTATGTTGTGATCGTATCGTACACGTCTCGCCTCGCAAAGTCCACACCATCGTAGCGGAAATTGCCAAGAACTGAGACACTGAAAGGAAAGGAGAAAACATCAAGATTACATGTCGTTCCTAGAATGACATAAAAATAACTGCAACTAAAACATACAGTTTCTGGAAAGCAACACAGGTGGCGTTGTACGTGTCGTTGCTTCTGAGAAGATTCTTTGTGAGGAATCCTAAGTAGTTGCGGAGACGTTGGTCAAACCAGGCGTCGACCTCTGATCTCGTGGTGTTGCTGAGAGCGATGGGCCAGAGGCACGGCAACATCGGCTCTCGCACCGCCTCTGGGAGCATCTCCTGCGATGTAGAGTGATGTGGTTGGGTCATCACGGTGGTTCGTGTATTTATTTACCCACGTTTAAATATTAACACACCAGCTCCACGAACGAAGGTGTCAAGTGATAGTTGCTGAAGATGGAGCAAAGTGTGGTGTTGTCGTCAACAATGTCAGGAAGGCGGAGGTAGTCTCCAAGTTCCATTGGAGAGATGGAGTTCACCAACTTGAGTAACAACAACAAATATGAAGCAGAACTTGGTCACTTGGCGCTTTGATGTGTCCATGAATGTCTGATTGGTGGACACACACCTGATTCATGCGGTCCTCGGGCATGAGGGACAGGAAGGTGGTCAGGTTGGGCAACTGGAAACCCAAGAACCAACTCTGCAGGAAGTCGTAGTAACTGTGGCCGTCGACGTAGCAACGTAGGAGTGTGGGCTCTGTGATAGGAAAAAGGCAATCAAATAATGAATTTCACTTCTATTTTCACTTTATTCTTGAAAAAATCTGTGTTTTTTTCACAATATTTAGTCTTTAATCTCATTATTTTCAAATTGTATTCCCACAATTTGACAACTTTTGAACAATATTCCAACTTAATTTTTGTAAAACTAATACTTTGTTCTCATAAAAAATTCTGGTAATATATGTTTTGACTATTAAGACAAGAGCACTAAACCAAAAGCACATTATTTTCAAACATTCCAACTTTAGTCTTGTGAAATTCAGTATTTTTAAACCACAATACTGTATTAACAAATGATTCTAATACAAAGTGCATTCCTGATATTACGTCTTTATTTTTGCCGTAAAAATTTAAATATTTTTTTGTAATATTACTACCGTATTTTTCGGACTATAAGTCGCAGTTTTTTTCATAGTTTGGCTGGGCTTCAGTGCGACTTATATGTTTTTTTCCTTCTTTATTATGCATTTTCGGCAGGTGCAATTTATACTCCGGTGCGACTTATACTCCGAAAAATACGGTACTTTATTTAAAAAAATCTGTGTTTTCTCAGTAGGCATTTATTCTCATTAAATTACATATTTTGCCTAGTGATTCTATGATTTTGTTTCAAAAACAGTATTAAACATGCAGCTTGTACTTTTCTTGTTTTTCGCACATTTCTTGTTGATTTGTATCTCTTTTAAGAAATTGTATTTCTTATCCAATACCTAACTGCTGTAGACCCTCCTGATATGCAGATTATGCATAGTTGTGCATAGGGCCCATTCTGAATGAGGAAGTGCATGTAAAATGTCAATTAATGAATGACAGGGCGCTTCATGTGAAATTTGACCACAAACGTATATGCCTAGCCCCTTTCTGCTCCATCCCTGATAAGAATATAATGGCAAATTTCCCCATACATTCTCACTGTCCTATGTGACGTGCAGCATTAGTGCAATCGTACTGGGTTGCATCCCTCATCAGAGTTGTCTCAGGAATGTTTACTAATATGATATTTTGCACTAAAAAAATAATTATGAACAATTTATTTCCCATAGATTTGTTTTAGTACAAAACATGGATCAACTTAAATTCAAGTTTAGTTATAAAAGTATAAATAATGTTTCACTTTTTTAAAAAAGAGTGACTTTTTTTGTAAAGTGGAGGAGGCTCTCGGAATAAAATTCTGCTTCAGACACCAATTCAGCCTGGTTGTAGCACTTTGAGATTTCCGTGAAATATAAATTGTATTGCAAAGAAAATGTATTATTATTATTATTATTATTTTGTTATTGTTGTACCACTTTATTTTCTTAATTATTATCAAAGCAATATATGACTTCAGTGTAATAGTTACATTATTTCTAATTTAATTGCGACCTTAATAGACTGTTGTCGATCACAGACGTACACCTAATAAGGTTCACTGTTAATTAAACCATTGCCAAATCACACCTATTTATAAGGTCCGTGTACCTTCCGTTCATTCTATTTCCAATTCTGAAACGCAACTCAAAGAACAGAATTAGGGCCTTTTTTCGATTTTTATGGCAGATTTGAAAACAAACAAAAAAGGGTTGATTTTCATTAAAATATTGCCATAAAATTGGATTTTGTGCTGTTTTGCATTTATGGATTCTTTCCAGATAAACACAAAAATCTAATATATGTTCATCCAAAATTCAAAAATGCGTGGTTATCTGTGTGATGACAAATTGAACCAGAAGCGGTATTTTAGGTCCGTGTTCATTCTATTTCCTTAAATGCAATTCAAAAAACTAATTCCGGGCCATTTTTTTTTTTCATTTCTGAAACAAAAGTTGGACAACTATTTAATGACACTTTTTTGCTGAACAAAGATGTTACCGTTATGCTAAAAACATGCTAAACGCAAAGGAAAAGCTAAAATACTGCTTCCAGGTCAATTTGTCATCACGCAGATAACCACGCATTTTTGCATTTTAGATGAACATGAAATGGATTTCTGTGTTTATCTGGAAACATGTAAATTCATAAAAGGAAAACAGGACAAAATAAATTTTTATGGCAATATTTCAATTAAAATCAACCGTATGTGGGGGGAGGTGCAGTCAGCGCTGCCTGTAGTAGGAAAAGTCACCGCCGCTGTCCATGGTACTGAGGACGAGCACCAGCGGGTAGGGGCGGGGCATGTGCTAAAGGCGAGACACAGCTGGCAGGTGATTAGATGTCACAGGTGGTACGTGTTAATCTAATCATCTGCTGTCTTTAACAGTAAGCGGCCGGGAGCAGAGCGAGAGAGAGGACTGGGAGTGACGGCAACGTCACAACAAGCTGAAAGACATTTTGAAAAGATCTTGTGGAAAACATTAAAAACTTTGTTAAACCTACACGCTTGGCTCTTGTGCTGTGTCTACAGTGGAGCTGCTAGGAAGCGACTTCCACACAACCCTTTTTTGTTTGTTTTAAAATCTGCCATATATAGTAAAAATCGAAAAACGGCCCTAACTTTGTTTTTTGATTTGCGTTTCAGAATAGAATGAACGGAAGGTACATGGACCGTCATCACCAGTGCATACCTGAATTTTGGTATTAAGATGCACACATTATTCACTGAGAATTAAAAACATATATAATGCAATGTTTCACTTAGTTTACATTTAAATGGCTTGTTTACCTTGAAGAGCCTGAATGATGTGGTTATGTATTTCTTTATGTGTAACTGCAGTGAGACTGGATATGGACATATTCAGGTTCATGATTCTAATGGATCAGACAGAGAACAGTTTTTAGTGACCATCAATCAGTACTGAAGTCAATATCTAATTTTTTATTTTTCATTCTCACCCTTCCTGCTCGAGGCTGCAGTTCCTTCCCGCCAGGATCTCGAAGAACGGGGAAACGTGCTGATGAGACATGTTGAACAGTAAGGGGCCCAGTCGACTGCGGAGCCACACTGAGACCACAGAATCGTTGATTGACGAATGGGAGAGATTCGCTCGATCGAACACGACCTCCAACATGGCCGACCTCACTGGTGATGGGATTTCTTCTTGATGAGTCTGCAGAACATGTGAGATGTCAGCCAATCAAACGAGTATTATTAGCAGCAGTAGTAGTAATATTTGCAACATCATATACTGCAATCGCAACAAGTGCTACCACTAGTTGTGAATGTGGTGTTTTTGGTGCTGTTTAACAACAGTAATAAAGTTTAGAGCAGAAGTGTCAAACTCATTTTAGATCGGGGGCCACATGGAGAAAAATGTACTCCCAAGTGGACCAGACTGGTAAAATCACAGTACGATAACTTAAAAATAAAGACAACTTCAGATTGTTTTCTTTGTTTAAAAATAGAACAAACACATTCTGAAAATGAACAAATCATAATGTTGTTGGCCTTTTTTTTACACTTACATGTTGCGGTTAATAGTATTCTACCTTTATTTGTCGTTATTTATACTTTCTGAATAAATTATGTGATAATGTTCATCAGTCAACTCACTGGTGTTGATTTCCAATCTATCAAGATAAAAAAATAATATCAAAATCAAATTACAAGATGTGCTGATGGACTAACATCATGTGGTTTATTTCTTTTTTTTACATATATAGCATAATCTACATAGATACAAAGAATTGCTATTGCGACATCTACTGGACACATTTATAACAGCAGTTTTTTTCATTCAAAAATGTTGGCTATTTTATACTTAGCAAACTCATCCTGCGGGGCGGATAAAACCTGTTCACAGGCCTGATCCTTACGTTTGACACCCTTGAAGTATACATAGTAATGAGGATATACTGTACATCCTTAAGTAGAATTAGCTCTTCATTTGGAGCAAGTGCTAGTCAACAAACTTCACACATACAAATAAATGAATTAATATGACCAGCTTCTCAACAATATTTCCATTCAATTCACCTCAAGAATTGAGAACCACCAATGGTACACCAATGGTTCCATATACAACATGGTGTCAAACGTACGGCCCGAGAGCCGGATCAGGCCCGCGAACAGGTTTTATCCGGCCCGCGGGATGAGTTTGCTAAGTATAAAAATTAACCTTAAATTTTTTAATGAAAGAAACAGCTGTTCTAAATGTGTCCACTGGATGTCGCAATAGCAACTCTTTGTAGATGATGCTACATATGTACCAGTACATCAGTCGAGGAAAATGATCAAACCACATAAATAACATACTGTAATTTGACTTTGATATAATTTTTTTTTCTCTTGATGGATTGAACATTATCATACAATTTATTCCGAAATTATAAATAACGACAAATAAAGATAGAATACTATTAAGTGTAAGTGTAAGTGTAAAAAACAACAACAACATTATGATTTGTACAATTTCAGAATGTGCTTGTTCTTTTTTTAAACAAAGAAAATAATCTGAAGTTGTCTTTATTTTTACGTTATCGTGCCGTGATATTACCACTTGGGAGTAGATTTCTCTCCATGTGGCCCCTGATCTTAAATGAGTTTGACAGCCCAGATATACAGTACAAGTTAAGTCCTCCTCACACACCCACCATGATAGAAGGAGAGAAATCATCAAAGAAGTTGGCCAGGAAGTGGTCAGGAACATGCTGCATCAAGATGTCAACCATAGCAGGGCTAACCAGCTGACCAGGCGAGGAGGCCACATCAGCTAACTGTCGGATCGTTAGGTATGGTAAGGCCTCCATCTGTATACAGGTACAAGGGCACACAAACGTTTACCTTATATATACATTATATTTTATGTTTGCCAAATTAAATAGGCAATGAAACATGACTCAATGGATTAAATGAAGAAAAAAAAAAATAAAATAAAAAAAAAAAAATATATATATATATATATATATATATAAATAAATAAATGTATTAGATATAAAAATACATTACATATAGTATGCTTTTGTAAACACTCAAAGCGCTACATAAATTCAATGAAAATATTATAATAAAAGCTTGATTATGTTTAAACTATTCATCAATTGTTAATTTCATGACCATGACTTTTTAAAACACTTTTAAATGCAATAACGCATAAAGCAATTCAATAATTACATTATTTAAAAAATGTTATTCAATAAATAATGATGCCATGAAATACAATGGAACCTTGGGATGCGAGTGGCTCTCAGCTAGATTTTATGCTTCATAACGTGAGTAAAAATGTGGGTTTTGAGCCTCCACACCGCGAGTTGGCATAGCGACTATCAAAGTGAAGCCGGTAAATTCCACCCTATACATCCGCTGTCTGACTGCCTAGCAATAACTTTGGATATCAACATGACTTTGTTTTCCAACCGCTCGAAGGAGGAAAGTGGGTGTAAAGGACAGTGTTGGGAAGAAGCGGATGATTCAAGTCATTGAATTGAAGAAATAAATAATTAAAAAACATGAATGAGGTGTAGCCGATTTGATCGTAGTATTGCCAATAATTTCTAAACGGTGGACATGTATCGCTGCTGATGGTGTGTTTGACGGAGAAGTAGCAAGAAGGAGATACAAGTCCACTCTCCAAGGTCAATGCAGTACATTATTGTTATATTTCTTCAGAAAACTACTGTAGTTGTTTGTACTACGTACTATTGTATTGTTTTGCATACAATATTTCTTATCTAAAAGTTTGTTTTTCTTTTTAAAAAGCATGGTATGTGTTAAAGTTGTGGTGTGGGGGGTGACCAACATGGATTAAATTGATTTTAATTCAACCATGTTTTTGGGGTACGAACCAACTCCTATCCCAATGTACCAATGTATACACTGTAGATTGACCATGAAATACATGTAACATTAAATATATAATTAATACTATGTTTCAATATAAATATCTAAGATTACATTTCACAATTTAATTGTTTAACTGCCAATTGTATAACTTATTTTAAATGTCATTTAATGAAGTCATGTTTCAATCATCCACCAGATCAGGGGTTCTTAAGCCTTTTTGACCTCAGGGCCCAACTTATCCACTAGAGCAGGCCTGGGCAATTATTTTGACTCGGGGGGCCAAATTTAGAGAAAAAAATGTGTCTGGGGGCCGGTATATCTGATTTTTAGGAACACTAATACAAAACCTCACAATAATGTCTGATTGAAAGCTATAAACGTGACAGACCGCCTTAAAAACGGAATGGAATTTTACATTTTTTTACTGAATGAGACACCCAGAATGGACATGACATTAAAGAATGTGAGATTTCCAATATTAACTATGAATGATAAAACACTGAATATTGACAACATATGAACGTCACACCCCCTCTCGATTGACATATTTGCAACAAACACAGCGAAATATGAACGCGAAGGGTAAAAAAACCCCACCTACAATCTGATATATCACGAAGCTTTAGAACTTTGTTGTAAAAAACTCCTTCCGCGTCTGTCCCTGACACCCGCATTTCAGGCTGTCCGCTCTGGAAACACTCTGTGGAAACGCTCCCCGCCCACACTGCTTGGTGCCTCGTCTGAGCTGCTGTAACTAATTAGATTACCATAGTAACTAGTATATCATACAAAAGCGCAGATTCCAACCATTGAAATACTTTGTATAGTTCAAGACTTACGGTCATTAGAAAACATGACTGCACATCATAATGGCAGCTACAGTTTCCATCTTAAAGATCTAAAAAAATTATTTTTGAATGTCTGGCGGGCCAGATTGAAAAGCCCCCGGGCCTTAATTTGCCCAGATCTGCACTAGAGAGTAGCCCGGGGCCCACTCAAATATTACCACTTGAATTAGTAATGTTACTCTTAATTTTAATCGTATTCAATAATAATATCCAACCTACATATGGTTTACAACCTTGTCAAATTATATAAAACCATGTGTCAATCTCAAAAATGATTATTTCTTTAAAACAAACCATAGGCTTAGGTCAAGCTGATTAAAAGAATAAATACTAACCAAATATACTGGATAAGAGGGGACTTTTTTTAAATTTTTTACATACAATTATTTTTTGTGCTAAAAGGAAAAAACTGATTTATTAGTCATATTTTTTGTGCCTAAGAAACTTCCATGACTTTAGCCCTAGACTTCTTTTGTGTATTTGAGCACCACAAGTGGTGGAAAAATGTATTACATCTGAGAACAGCGGCGGCCCATACGGACCAGAGATGAGAAACAGATATTTATGGGCGTCCCTCGAGGGAATGATTAAGACACACTGCATTAGATTTGGACACAAAACAAAATCCTCAATCTGTTCACACCGGTTTTCGGAAATGAAAAAAAAAACTTCTGTCAGTCAGGAAAGTACCGGTGTAAAGTTGGAGTGGAGCATCTGCAGTTCGCTGAAGAGTACCAAATGGGAGAATGCTCCCAAGTTCTGCTGTAACCATTCACCACTGTTGTCGATGTGTGAGCTACAACTGGGATCTAGACCAAAAAGGCACAGAAACATTACAAATGCATATGATTAAAGAGTTTTACTTCCTGTCGTACGGTTCATGCATCATCCACTGCATTACTTAGTGTTAGGTAAAAGCCAAGACCTTGTACTCACCAGCCGTGTCATTACGGGTTAGGAAGACCTTAATGAAGTGACTTAGGACTCTTGTTTGTACGGTGATGCTCATGTCTGGCTTCACAAGACTCAGCGTCTGCACACTAGGGTCAGGAAATTGCCCACAAGAGGTTGGTTGAATATAATGAACAGAGTGTACCAGATTTGAGGACAATGTCTTACATTTGTTGGTAGGTGTTGCAGGTTAAATTTTTGGTTGTAAGACATGACAGGAAGTTAGAGGAGACTGCGGGTAAAAATGGGCGCAGCGTGCGGTTGAACCAGAGCTCGATGAAGGCAGGATCGTTAACGAAGGAATCGGGGAAGAAGTTCAAACGGACTTCTCCAATAGCGTCCAAAATCACGGATGACGCAGGATTTTGGGGATCATACGTCTGCACAAAGAAACACACCTGAGACACCTTGTTCTGATCAATAATCACAACAATTCCGATTGTGCTACCATGTTGGCGAGAAGCTCCAGAGACTGATTGAGCACATGAGAGGTCTTGGAGAGAAGGAGCTTCCAGATGGGCGTGGAGCCGCTGGCGTTGGCCGAGCGGTTACAGTTTAATATCATGGCCAGATCCTGGGCTGTTAGCAATGCGAGCTGTGTGGTCAAAAGAGCAAAGAAGGTGAATGGCGGTCAAACACTCAAACATTTCTAAACAAGTGCAGAAAGGTTACCGATGCACATGCAAATTCCTCCACTGCAAAGTCACAAAAACGTCCCCCCAACGTGTTGTTGTCCAGGTGGAGCTGGAGCGCTGTGCTGTTTGAAAAAAAAAAATATAGGCCAATAATAAAATGTTTGGAATTACATGATTTATATTCTTTCGACAGTGGGTTTGTTTTTCCCTCATTCCACTTGCTAGATGCAGCTACTGGGAGTCTCCATTGCAGCCTTCAAAGCCCCCCAGATAATTTCAAAACCCTTCATCAATGTTTTATATACACATTGCAAGTGTCTATATAATTAGGGATGTCCGATAATGGCTTTTTTGCCGATATCCGATATTGTGCAACTCTTAATTACCGATACCGATATCAACCGATACCGATATATACAGTCGTGGAATTAACACATTATTATGCCTAATTTGGACAACCAGGTATGGTGAAGATGAGGTCCTTTTTAAAAAAATAAATAAAATAAGATAAATAAATTAAAAATATTTTCTTGAATAAAAAAGAAAGTAAAACAATATAAAAACAGTTACATAGAAACTAGTAATTAATGAAAATGAGTAAAATTAACTGTTAATGGTTAGTACTATTAGTGGACCAGCAGCACGCACAATCATGTGTGCTTACGGACTGTATCCCTTGCAGACTGTATTGATGTATATTGATATATAATGTAGGAACCAGAATATTAATAACAAAAAGAAACAACCCTTTTGTGCGAATGAGTGTAAATGGGGGAGGGAGGTTTTTTGGGTTGGTACACTAATTGCAAGTGTATCTTGTGTTTTTTATGTTGATTTAATAAAAAAAAACAAAAAAACGATACCGATAATTTCCGATATTACATTTTAAAGCATTAATCGGCCGATAATATCGGCAGGCCAATATTATCGGACACCTCTATATATAATGTAGTAACAGACACAATCAATATGTAATATGGACAATATTTACCATGTTTAGGTCATTTTAAGCATTTCTATAACATATTTCTTTAGCGCATTTATTTCTGTTTCCATAGCAACGCACTTTCGACTTCCAGCAATAAATGTTTATTATATATAAATAAATGTTTATTATATATAAATAAAATGTTTATTATATATAAATAAAATAAATGTTTATTATATATACATTATAAATATATATTATAATAAATAAATTCCAGAGAAAAAAAAACACATGTGTGTTCTAACAGAATAGAATAGAAAGTACTTTATTGATCCCTGGGGGAAATTCAGCACCACAGTTTGCTCACAATAGACAAGAATAATAATAAATAATATAATATATATAATATATTATATATATATAATATATAAATAATATAAATATATTCTACATATACTACATATACTCTACATTTAAGTGCAGTCAAGAAAGAACATCTAATCATGGCAGACTTGGTAAGAGACAATGAAGACAGTTATTTTTGGACAAATGAGAATTCACAACTTTATCTTTTTGAACCTGAATGTACAGAGGATGAACTGCTGCTTATAGAAGCGAGCACGAAGAGAGGGTGAAGTTAAAGAGGTGAGGGGAGCAGTGAGCAGCAGCAGCGTGCGCCACGCTCGGGAATCATTTGGTGATTTAACCCCCAATTCCAACTGTTGCAGCAGACGGAAGCTGAGAGAGTCAGGACCAGCATGACTTGACGCTGCAAATGGAGAGCTTGGAGCCAAGCTATGCCGATAATAAACGGCGTGCTTACCCAAAATCAACTGGGAAAAAAACTTGGCTGGCCAGCTTGTCCAAACAGACTTGCTCACTTGTCTATTGACTGGACTTGACTATGCAGGGAGATATGTGATTTCTCGTTCTGAAAGTGAGACAACACGATAACCACTCACCCACATTGCAGCCCACCTGGACTGATACACTGGGATTTATTTTTACATTTTATTTCCTTCATGTTGCTTTACTGTAGCTCTTGTATTAAGAACCCCATGTGGCAATCATCTGACTTCTGGTATTGTCTTTCCCCCCCCTCTTAATTAACTGGCCTGAGCCATGGCACCTGTGTCAGAACCACACTCACCTGTTGACTCCCATACAAATCTCCGTCTCTGTGAACAGCAACACATGAGTGAGTGACAATGAAGCATTATTTTACAGGTGAATCTAAGAGCAGTTACCATTGGATGAGGTCACGTTGCACTGATCGGAGGGAGAGAGGGAGAGAGAGAGAGAGAGAGAGAGAGAGAGAGAGAGAGAGAGAGAGAGAGAGAGAGAATACATTTAGTTGCAAAAGTTATACTGCCGTAAAGTCTGTACCAATCATTAAAAAAGGGATATTATGGAGCATCACCTCACTGCTGTATATGATGCAACCTGCAAACAAACACAAATTATTATGAACAAACTGTTACGGACTTTTGAGTAGCAGCCAATTCTTGAAACACAGTCTTTTATACAATTCTTAAGAATCCTGGTAACTTAGACCATTTCATTATCCCAAACATAATTTATATTTTCATTGGTAACACTTTAGTATGGGGAACATATTCTAAGTAACAAAGTCTTAATTATGAGTTATTCGGACACTCTGGGAACATATTGTAAGTAACAAAGACTTAATTTAGAGTTATTTGGTTAGGGTTAGAGGTTTAGGGTCAGGGTTAGAGGGTTAGGGTTAGGGGCATGCAGAATAGGCATTAATAAGTACTTAATAATGACTAATTAAGAGCCAATATGTTGATTGGCAACACTAAATTGGCCCTAGTGTGTGAATGTGAGTGTGAATGTTGTCTGTCTATCTGTGTTGGCCCTGCGACGAGGTGGCGACTTGTCCAGGGCGTACCCCGCCTTCCGCCCGATTGTAGCTGAGATAGGCTCCAGCGCCCCCCGCGACCCCGAAGGGAATAAGCGGTAGAAAATGGATGGATGGATGGATGTTACTAATTTGCATGTTAATAAGCAACTAATTAATGGTGAATATGTTCCCCATACTAAAGTGTTACCTTTTCATGTTCAATTGCTACTTGACTGCTATTTCCAGACTTATATTTTCTCTTGATCTAAATGTGGTCATAAATACAGTATTTGTTTATGATGAAAAAGGTATGGATAATTTTAGACGTGAAACTTTATGTCTAAATGAACAATAATTTTTAACATTTTTGACAATATATCTTTACACTACAGTAATTTGTCTTTGTATTGTATTTCCAGTTGTATGTCTGTTACGACCCATGCCTCGTGGAGGCCTGTTTGGCCACCTCCTCTGCCTCTCTCTCTCCCTTTCGTTAAAACGTTATTTGGTAACTTAGAATTTTTTATTTTACATGTTACTTTTGCCGATTTGTTACTATAATATCGATATAATACATAGATCGATATAATATCGATATATGTCTCTTTCAACTTTTTAAATATCATTGGTTTGATGTACATTTTATGTGTTGTAAAAAATCTAAACAAAAAAACTTATGAGAGACAAATCTGGGTTTATTTGATCTATTCTATCATACAATATGGTCAGAGTATCATGAATTATTTTGGACTTGCCACGACAACCACAATAAATATTTTTTTAACCAAATCCAAAATTATTCCATGGTTCTTGTTGATCTCATCAGATTGTGCAGAAATAGTTTTGTGGGTAAAGAGGGAGCAATTAAATTGCACAAAAGAGCTAAGATAAAAAGGCTAGATTTAAAGAAAAAATACTAAAAACTGGTGAAATTACCTAGCTGCGTAGATACAGATAATTTTACTTGATAAAACATCCGAAATTAAGATTTGTATACCTAAAAATGATCAGGACTTCTAAGATAAAATAATTTTTTTCCCGAAAAAAGGCATTATTCAGCTTGCAATTCTTAGATAAAGGCAAACTGCACCTTTTTTTTTGGAATTTTGCCTATCATTCACAATCATGAGAGACAAGAACACATGTCTTTTTAAAAATATATTTTTTAAGATGATAAAAACCGCTTAGAAGATGTGGCTAATGGAAGTTACCGTTGTAGCCTTCAAAGCCCTCTAAAACAACTTCAAAACTCTCCAACATTTTATATACACGCTCCAAGTCTATATATAGTCTCTATGTATGTAGTAACAGACACGTTCAAAACATTATGTAATATGTTCAATATTTACCGTATTTTGATATTTAATAAAAAAAAATTTGGAGCGTTTATTTCCGTTTCCATAGCAGCGCACTTCGACATCCGGCAACAAATATGTGTTCCTACTTCTGTGTAGTAATCATGGCAGACTATTTTCGGACAAATGAGAATTCACAACCTTATCTTTTTGAAGCTGAATATACAGAGGATGAACTACTGCTTCTAGAAGTCAGCACAAAGGAAGAGTGAGACGTGGGAGCAGACGAAAGCCGAGAGAGTGAGGTCGGCGTGACTCGAAGCTGCAAAATGTGGAACTTGAAGATAAAGCTATTTCGACATAAATGGCATGTTTACTCAAATAAACCTGAAACATGAAATGTGGGCTTATACTTTACAGATACTGTAATATTATTGGTCATGTTTTTCACTCAGTACAGATTGGTGTCTTGTCGCATTGTGTTGTGCATTACAAACTCAAAATCGATTCAGATGCTGACACAGAAGCCAGCTTATCTCTTTCCGTAGTTAGCTTTTATGGCTAATACCGAAGCACGCCTATGTGTTACTACACTATCAAAACAGTTCCTCAGTGTTTGCTCTTACAATAACAATGTCACTACAGCTTGGTTACTACACAGGTTATAGAACGTAAATGAAGTATTGTTGCTGGTTTTTGAATGCATTTTTAAAGTGATTTAGAGGTAGATTTGATTGCTCCATTAGCTGCATTGCTAGCCACCAAGAACGACCCGATATTTACATGTTAGAATGCGAAAAAAAACCAAAACCATTTGTCTTCTTGTCTCTCATAAACATTGTAATCAATAGGCAAAATTCCCAAAAAAGTGCAGTTCCCTATTGAATAAAGCATCCTCGGGTTGTTGCAGAATCTTTAAACAAGATTTTCTATGTGGGGAAAAAACAAAATATCGTATTTGAATAGTTATTTTCTCAATTTTAACATTTTAGGACTAGAATAGACAAAATATAATTATTCATGCTAAAATGATGATTAGTCAATGGCTACAAATAAGTACAAACGTAAATAACTCTTAAAACTCGGGACATTTCTAGAAATAGAATCTTGGCAAATGGAAAAAAATTTGCGGGGTAGCAGGGTGTGTTTTAAAAGATCTGGTTTGCACCTCACCAGGGGGAATGAGTTTGGACAGCTCTCTCTTTGTGTCCGTGATGATTGACGCCACATTGAGTGGAACTTTCACCACAGCCAAGTCCAGTCTGGCAAATCTGTAGCATCATTAAGGCATGAACATTACATTCCTACAACTCATTTTAAGTGAGACAAAGCACGTCAGGTGTGAACTCACAGTGTTTTGTATGAGGAACAGGAAAAGTTTCCATTGGAATCCTAGGAAGAAGAAAACTTAGTTACTGACGAGAATCTACTGTGTCTTCAAACTATAAATGGATTAGTACCTTGTAGGGTTGTATGGTACACCGGTATTAGTTTAGTACCGCGACACTAATGAATCATATTCGGTACAATACCGCCTCTGAAAAGTACTGGTCCGCCCTCCCCCTGGGCCCCCGTCGTCGTCACGTCATGACATTGCTGGTTTACGAGCAGACGAGCATGTTCGGCAGCGCACAATCACGGAGTACTTACAAGCAGACACAGTGTGTAGACAGAAAAGGGAAAACGGATGCATGTTGGCTTAAAAACTAACGATAAAGGTGAAGTTATAACACTGAAACGAGGTGCTTTAAGTTCGATTAGTCTTTCGCCCCTATACCCAGGTCGTACGACCGATTTGCACGTCAGGACCGTCATTGGAATCCTAGGAAGAAGAAAACTTGGTTACTGACGAGAATCTACTGTGTCTTCAAACCATAAATTGATTAGTACCTTGTAGGGTTGTATGGTACACCGGTATTAGTTTAGTACCGCGACACTAATGAATCATATTCGGTACAATACCGCCTCTGAAAAGTACTGGTCCGCCCTCCCCCTGGGCCCCCGTCGTCGTCACGTCATGACATTGCTGGTTTACGAGCAGACGAGCATGTTCGGCAGCGCACAATCACGGAGTACTTACAAGCAGACACAGTGTGTAGACAGAAAAGGGAAAACGGACGCATGTTGGCTTAAAAACTAACGATAAAGGTGAAGTTATAACACTGAAACGAGGTGCTTTAAGTTCGATTAGTCTTTCGCCCCTATACCCAGGTCGTACGACCGATTTGCACGTCGGGACCGTCATTGGAATCCCAGGAAGAAGAAAACTTGGTTACTGACGAGAATCTACTGTGTCTTCAAACCATAAATTGATTAGTACCTTGTAGGGTTGTATGGTACACCGGTATTAGTTTAGTACCGCGACACTAATGAATCATATTCGGTACAATACCGCCTCTGAAAAGTACTGGTCCGCCCTCCCCCTGGGCCCCCGTCGTCGTCACGTCATGACATTGCTGGTTTACGAGCAGACGAGCATGTTCGGCAGCGCACAATCACGGAGTACTTACAAGCAGACACAGTGTGTAGACAGAAAAGGGAAAACGGACGCATGTTGGCTTAAAAACTAACGATAAAGGTGAAGTTATAACACTGAAACGAGGTGCTTTAAGACATGACACAGTTCGCCCTCTTGTGAAACTGTGTCGTCACAACTCCCTCCACCATAACATAGCTCGCGGCTAAAGTCCAGCCCCAGTCGGCAGTATTTTAGCTACTTCTAAATCACTAATCCTGGCCTCCATGGCGACAAATAAAGTAAGTTTCTTACAAGTATCATCCCTGCAGGACGAGGAATAGCTAAACATGCTTCACTACACACCTTAGCTCATCGGCGTCACAATGTAAACAAACGCCATTTGTGGATCTACACCTGACATCCACTGTAATGATACCAAGTACAGGAGCGTATCTAGTCGATACTACTATGATTACGTCGATATTTTTTGGCATCACAACATCTTTTGTTTTTTTTTAATTTACATAATGTTTATAAACTCAGTAAATATGTCCTTGGACACATGACGACTTTGAATATGACGAATGTATGATCCTGTAACAACTTGGTATCGGATTGATACCTACATTTGTGGTATGATCCAAAACTAATGTAAAGTATCAAACAACAGAATAATAAGTGATTATTACATTTTAATAGAAGTGTAGATTGAAGATGTTAAAATAGAAAGTAAGCAGATATTAACAGCAAATGAACAAGTAGATTCATAATTAATTTTCTACTACTTGTCCTTAATAATGTTGACGAAATAATAGAATGGAAAATGACACAATATGTTACTGCATACGTCAGCAGCTAAATTAGGAGCCTTTGTTTGTTTACTTACTAATAAAAGACAAGTTGTCTTGTATGTTCACTATTGTATTTAAGGACAAAATTGCAATAAGAAACATATGTTTGATGTACCCTAAGATTTTTTGTTAAAATAAAGCCAATAATGCAATTTTTTGGGGTCCCCTTTATTTAGAAAAGTACCGAAAAGTATCGAAATAATTTTGGTACCGGTACCTTATCAAGATAACCAAGAAGGCGTGCGAGAAATTCAGGGATGCTCTTCTGCTCCTCGGGTGATTCAGTCAGTTGATCAAACAGTTGGTTGATGATAACACCCTGCTCAGGAAGACTGGGAAGCTGCAAGAAGAGCAGCTGCACTCGTTGTGTTGCAGTCAGAAGTGGAAGCGCTTCTAGCTAAACGCACACAAACAAAAATATTAGGATGATGTTTGGCGGTCAGAAAGTCATAACAGACATTGGCCTCACAGGGTCGAACTCTGGGTTAAGCATCAGGATCTCTTGGAGAGACAAATACTGGGAATATGGACCCACGTTGTCCATCAACCACTCGGCACTGCTGTTGTATCCGGAGAGACAGCCAGGGCCTGCACACCATGTAAAAACATTTTAAATATTAATATGTTTTGTTTTAAAATATTAAAAAATGAAATAAGTGACGTGAGCACCTGAGTGGGGACGAGACAGAAAACGCTTGATAAATTCCTCCAAAATCAACTGATCCCAGAACGAGTCCACGCTGTTAAAGGTTTGCGCGAACGCCTGCAAACTGACATTGAAATGTCATTTAGTGTCGTTAGTTTTTCCCACCAACTATAATTTGCTACTGAACTATCTAATTATCCAGGAAAAATACATAAAATCCCAATTGAGCTTTTAAAGCATGTCATAAAAGTTCACTCCATTGCAAGTGGACGATAATATGCTAGCTAACCTGTAGCATGGCTGGAGCTTGTTGGTATGATTTACCCATTTAACATCTTTAGCTATTAGGATTCTAGATGTCTAAAATGATCAGTAATATTGGAAAAAATACTTAAACTTGGGGGGTCTACTTTTGTACACTTAAGAGTCACAATTAGCTATTATATTCTTCAAAAGTAACCATGAAGTGTTCACATTACTAATACGCTAACTATTAGCATATCATGTGTTGCCATCATTATAACACTTATAAGACTTTTGCGGCTCCAGACAGATTACTTTTTTGTATTTTTGGTCCAATATGGCTCTTTCAACATTTTGAGTTGCCGGCCCCTGCTTTAGACGTTAGAGCAGGATGTTGATACGTAAAATACATGTATTCTTTCCAAACTTGCTGATTGAAATTTGATAAAGGGCTTACTTGACTGCTTCGCTTACATTTGTTGATATGCTTGACAGCTGAAATTCCTGAGGCTCAGACATCGCAGGAAACTCGGCGATGCCACAGGCAGGAAGCGTGCGAGGCGCCTGGAGAACCACTTGGCGATGACGGTGCTGTTATTCAGCTGTTCATCACTCAGCATTGCCAGTCGGATCTCTCCGATCACATCCAAAATGGCTTGCATTGACGCTACAATCTCATTTATAGGCTGCAGAAAGACACACGACTGTGACTCATTATCTTTTTTTAATTGATCCTTTTCTTTTGTTCGAATTGTTTTATGAACCTTATCAGCCAGGATGTCCAAAGCCGGATCCAAGACGGCGTTATGATTAGTGAGCACGATCTTCCACAGCGTTACGGAATGCTTGCTTACGTTGGACACACCACATGACATCAGGGATGCCAGCTGATTGGCCGTGAAGTTTGGCAGCTGATTGTGAGACGGGTCAAAAGGTCAGTCAATCTTAAATCAGCAAAGAGTAGAATTAAAAAAAAAAAAAAAGAGTCACCTACCTTTGCACAAGCATATTCCTCCAGGGTGAAGTCGCAGGGGACGTCCGATGATGTGTCAAAGTGCAATTGAAGCTCAGAGCTGCGAGAATAGCATGTTAGCACAACAACAACAACATGGCATGCAGCATTGAGAAATATGAGTTTTATCTTACCTGTTGATTCCTTTGCAGACGTCAGTAGCTGCGAAATTGCATACAGTTAAAATTATTTTTGTATGGTGGCCAGGTGGTGCGTTTTTTTCAAAGTATTTCTTCAAATTGTGAGTCTTGAGAGTGTTTATTTACCTAACTGCAGATAGTCCTAAGTGCTAATGAGGCACTTTTATTATTGGAAAACATAATCATTATGATTCATTACCTTAATACGCATCCTAATAAATATCTAAAATATATATTTTTAGGACTATCAATATTAACACAAACATTATAGCATTAATTGTGTACAAACGCATGTTAATCACAGAGTTTATTTTGACCGCACAAGCTCCTTTACCTTAACCACGGTTGGTTACCTGAAAGGCAGCGAGGGTTGTTATACAGTCAGTGATCAGGTTAACTCATACAAAGATGAGTGAGGAGACTCTAACTGGTGTGCTAGGTGGCAAATATGACTTCAAAACACACTTTAGATAATTACCTAAATTTGAACCTAAAATGACTAGCATTGAATTTAGCCTTTAAAAATGTTTGTGTATTACCTTCTGACAATACAATTGCTTTTGTGTCAAAATATTGGGGTCTTTTTTAAGTTGATTTAAATTATGCAAGCGAGTAATAACCTGTGATTAATCATGAATAATCCAAATTCAAACGTGTGATTAATCCATCCATCCATTTTCTAAAATATATCATTTGACAGCACTAATGTTAATATATGATTAAAGGGGAACTGCACTTACTTTGGAATTTTGCTTAACGTTCACAATCATTATGAGAGACAAGAACACACATATCTTTTATATTTTTAAGGATTATAAAAATGATTTAAAAAAAACCTTGCAAGATGCGGCTAATGGGAGTCACCGTTGTAGCCTTCAAAGCCCTCTAAAACAACTTCAAAACCTTCCAACTTTTTACATACACACTGCAAATATGTCTACAATGTAGTAACAGACACGTTCATAAAAATATGTAATATGTACAATAATCACCATATTTTGGCCCTTTTAAGCATTACCAGAATGTATTTCATCAGTGCATTTATTTCCGTTCCCATAGTAAAGTACTTCCAACTTTCGGCAACAAAAGTGTGTTCCTACTTCCAGGAAAAAAAACGTGTGTGTGTGTTTAAATCATGGCAGACTTGATAATAGACGACAAAGATGGCTATTTTTTGACAAATTAGGATTCACAACCTTATCTTTTTGAACCTGAATATAAGAACTTCTGGTTATAGAAGCAAGCACGAAGAGAGGTTTAAACTTTGGAGCAGGTGAAAGCCAAGAGAGCTGACTTGAAGTAAGACTTGGAGTCAAGCTCTGTCGACATAAATGGAGTGCCCACCCAAAATAAACCGGAAAAAAACCTCCCTGGTCGCTAAAGCTTGGTTATTGTACAGGTTACAGAACGTAAATGAAGTATTGTATGCGTTTTCTGCATTGCCAGCCACCGAGAACAAGCCGATTATTAAATAAAATTGGAATGCTAAAAAAACAACTAAAAAAAAATGTTGTCTTCTTGTCTCTCATATGGATTGTGAACGATAGGAAAAGTTACAAAAAAGTGCAATTTACCTTTAATGCAATATTTTTATGTAAATAATCTCGTTATTTTTGAGTGCATTTATAAATAATACAAAACATTCAGGCAATACTTGTATTTGAAAGTGTTTCAACTTTGATCCAAAATGTTTCTTCTGTTTAATGAAAAGTTAAATAAAACTGACTAGGAGAATGAAGTTGTAAACTTACAAAAAAGGTATATATATTTTTTGTCAAAAACATTGACACTAAAGGGGAACTGCAAATGTTAGCCTGAACAATTCTGTAGAGCTACAGCGCATTTTAGTGTCTGGTAGGTAGTTAAAACAATTTTCTAGTTGTGGTGTTTTATCATGAAACTCATCATTCGGGTTGTTTAATTTATAATAGAAGAAGTTCACAGCTTACCATTGACGATGTTCAGATTGCACTGTGGATAAAACAATATGGTATCAATTTTACTTAGATTTAGATTTCCATCAGCTAAAGTCACTGTGTTGATGGAGTAAATCTTACCAGAATTTCTTTCGGCAGACAATCTGGAATAAAAACATAAATGTTCAGCTACAGATTACATCACATGGACAAAGATAAGACCTTCTGGAGAAAAGTTCTGTGGTCAAATGAAACAAAAATTGAGCTGTTTGGCCACAATACCCAGCAATATGTTTGGAGGAGAAAAGGTGAGGCCAGTAATCCCAGGAACACAATGCCTACCGTCAAGCATGGTGGTGGTAGTATTTTGCTCTGGGCCTGTTTTGCTGCCAATGGAACTGGTGCTTTACAGAGAGTGAATTGGACAACGAAAAAGCTCAGTCTCAGGCAGCATTACTATATTAGATTAAAAGATTGTAAAGGTGACTTAAGGGTATTATTTCATGCCAAGAGGTCCCTCACAATATGCAAAAACGTATTTAAAAAGTCGTAAATAGATTTTGTATGCTCTTTCTATGAAAATATTTCATTTATAATTTGTGTTTTCTACTTTGTGGAAATTAATTTATCGCGCTCATGTATTTTTTATTCAAAAGTACTATCTATCTAATCCGGTGTTTCCCAAGCATTGTCCCGGGCACATTGTGGGCTGCGAAAAAAATATCTGTTTCTCAGCTGTGGTCCGTATGGGCCGCAGCGGTACTCAGTTGTAATACACTTTTCCACCACATGTGGCAGTAATGACAATCTCAAACAAACAGAAGAAGTCTGGAGCTAAAGTCATACAGACGTTTCTTAAACGCATAAATTATAACTAAAGTGGTGAAGCTGTATTTTCATTTGCACTTTGATTTATTATAATCTAGTTTATGTATTTTAGCACAATACTTGTCAGTCATTTATGAGTCCCTTCTTAAGCAGGATATTTGGTTAGTAATTATTTTTCAGCCTGACCTAAGTCTAAGGTTTACGTGTTAGATAAATATTAACCTTTGGGAGTAACACATGGTTTCATATAATTTCACATGGTTGTAAACAGTAAATAGGTTAGATTAATTGAGTGCAATTACAATCAAGAGTAAGATTACTAATTCAGTCTTAATATTTGTGTGGGCCCCTCAGTAGTGAAACAGTTGGGCTCTCCTGTCAAAAAAGTAAAGAACCCTTGATCTAATCCAATGGTGTCAAACTAATTTTAACTCAAGGGCCGCATGGAAGAAAATCTGTGCACACACTGGCCGGACTATTAAAATCATGGCATTAAAACTAAAAAAATAAAGACAACTTCAGATTGTTTTCTTTGTCTTACTTTGGCCAAAAATAGAACAAACACATTCTGAAAATATAGAAAAAAATACCGGCAGCGGTAAAGTTTAGATCCATTAAAGAAAGAAGAAAGTGAATGAATGTTTATAACTGAATACATTTACAAATGCATAAAAATTGTGTTTTCTTTTGTATTTTTTTTTTTATGAATTAAGTAACATTTATGACAACCTTTTTCCAAAACACAATACAGAATGTGAGATATAACAGGATAATCCATACATTTATCATTTGTTTTCAAAACGGTTACAAAAAAGTGGGACCTTAACAATTTACTGTGGGACCCCAATTTTATGACTTGATGGGATCCCTGGGACCCCATTTTGAAAATTCCTAGCACCAACACTGACGGAGTATTGGTGCATGCAAAACGGCAGCAGGCGGCTGTGGCCTGCGGGCCGCTTCTAATACTAATCAAATATCATCCTGGGGGCCATAGATCATTCCTTCAAGGGCATGACCTGGCCTGCGGGCCTTGACTTTGACACCACTGATCTAATCTAAACATGATAAAAAAAGTATTTTTGTGTTTAAAAAAATATATGTTTTAAAAAGATTATTCAGGTCAATTAAATAACACAAATGTTTGTTGAGCTTTGTTTACCTCGTGGGGCAATTCGGATAAATATGTCCACTGCGGCCCTGATGTGTGGCTCCAAGTCAGGAGGAACGGACCCAATGATGCTTTGAAGACGCTCCAAACTGCACAAACATACCAAAAAAATCCAATAACAATAGCACTTGTTCCTTCAATGTAAAATCCTTTGATTTACATGTTGAAGTAATAACAGCAGCCACTTCCATTTGCTGTAGATTATTCCGATATTTATCAATAATGTATACTCACATAGCTATGTAGGTAGTACAGGGAGGATTGGTCTGCCGAATAAAAAATGTCATAGTTTACCATACTGATGGTTCAATTCTGCCGAGTCATCACCATCGGGCCATCAGAGCAGCAGTTACCATTTCAGCCAATGAGATCATGAATCCAATGACGTGGAGTAGCTTTCTCTCTCTGGGGTACTCCAGCAGGAAGTCAAACACCTCCTCGATGACCACCTCCTTCTCGGGTGGCGTTGGAAGAGGTAGGATCATCATCTGGGCCATCTGTTGCGGAGAAAGGAGATCCAAAACGTCCAGCTAGAAAGGAGAAGAGGTGATGAAGGTTAACTGATGAGCGTTTACTTCATTAAAAGGTCAGATCCGACTCACTCCTGAGAAGTATTGGTTGAGGTTATGGAAGTCTGTCACGTTTGCGAACTGCGAGAAGGAACCGAAATTCTTCAACAGCCACTCTCTGCTGTTATTGGCTGAGAAACAAACATCTGAAACATACATACAAGTCATTCAAATTATAATTAATCTGTTTAGAACAGGGGTTTATATATGATTTAGATTTTTTTTTTATCTTGATGGATTGAAAATGAACACCAATGTGAAAAAAAACAACAACATTATGATTTGTACAATTTCAGAATGTGCTTGTTCTATTTTTAAACAAAGAAAATAATTTGAAGTTGTCTTTATTTGTAAGCTATTGTGCCGTGATTTTACCAGTCCGGCCCACTTGGGAGTACATTTTTCTCCATGTGGACCCCGATATAAAATTAGTTTGACACCCCAGGTTTAGAATGAGAACATTTGTATGTGCTGGTGGCATTGAAAAATGTGGAATAATTACCTCGCGACAATATTAGGAAAACATTGTCTTATTGTTACAAACGTGTATTTGCAATGCTAATTTGCCTCATTGCGCAAATGAAAGCATCATTTTTGAAAAGATGTACATTGGATCAAAGTCGTAATTAGTTGAAGTAGTAATAGTTTCTTAACTGTTGTATTGTTTTTAATGTGTCGTATTGAGGTAAATTCCTACATCTTCACCTTTATCCAGATGCTCACCAACATCGAATACCTTTTTTCCTTGCAGTACTACAAACTTGAATGGAAATTGTCTTTATATCCTTTATCTTATTTTTTACCAATTTCAAATAGATTCATAATTTTCAAAACTCGATTAAAAAATTGTTTTAAACCAAAATTACCATTATTTTTCTTTTTATAAGAATTCATTTTTAAAAAGACATTTTTAAGCCATCTTTATTCAACACAAATGATGACTGTTTTTTCCTGATGAAGCTTAGGTCCTTTAATGTGTGCAGCAATCTGTTGGAGATCTTTTTTCAGTCTGTTGTGGCCAGTGCCCTGTACTTTGCAGTGGTTTGTTGGGGGAGCAGCACCAGCAAAAGGGACTTAAACCGGATTGACAAACTGATCTGGCAAACAGCAAGCTTACACTTGCATCGCATCTCATAAGCTTGACAACACACTGTGTCCAATATTTTCACAAAGATAAAATAAGTTGCAACAGTTGCAGTGATAACATAACATTTATAGTAAACAGGCTGCTTAGCTTCCGAGATCGGATGAGATCGAGTGTGTTCAGGGTAGTATGGCCGAAAGCCGACCAATTTTGCAAAATGTACCTACTTAAATCCAACAGTGGGTAACATTATTGTTTAGCCTACAGCCTAGCACGCATGCGCACACTAATGTTCTGTTGAAGCCGGCCAAACTATTTGCACGCAGTTGGAGGCGTTTGTGTCAGTGAGGGACAGGAGGACACTGGAAAAACTGCTCGCCGTCATGGACAATCCTGCCCACCCACTAATTGAGGGACAGCGGAGCTCATACTCCAACAGGCTCCTTCAGCTTCGTTCCCACAGTGTTTGATTCAAGAACTCGTTCATTCCGCACTCTATCCAGCTGTATAATCACTCACCATACAGCGAATAGATGATATCTGTCTATTACCTGACTGCTTCTGTTAGCTACCTCTCTTTGTTTATAATGTATATTTTCTGCTGGATCTATTCTCTATTTCATGCTGCCCTTTTTTCTTTTTTGCTGCAGTTGTTACATATACTGTAATATTGTACATGGTAATTGGGATTTGTTACATATTGTATATATTATATAGAAATATAATATAATATAATAATATACTATATCAGTATATATTATATGTTACTATATCAGTATATGTTATATGTTATATTTTATAATGCTACTATAGTACATTTTTAGTGTACTTACTACTTGCATTATCCTTTCCATCCTTTGAAACTGAGCTACTGTGTGGAACAATTTCCCTTGTGGATCAATAAAGTTTGTCTAAGTCTAAGTCACAATGGAGCTTTTCTTATCTATAACCGGTTTTGAAATAAGGTTTATTTATTATAATTATTATATGAAATAATACGTTGCGAGAATTGGTTTGAATCCAAAATCGTGTTCAATTGAGAATCGATTCTGAATCGAATCATCACCCCAGGAATCTGAATTGGATGATTCGGATCGAATCGTTAGGTATTCAAAGAGTCACACACACTCCTAATATCCTTTGCATAATCTGTATTGTTCCTGGGTTTTTTTTTTTACCATATCAAAATAAGCACAGAACATTTGTTTTGTTTACCAACCGGACATGTTGTGATGAAGTCCAGAAGATCTCTTCATGAAGCGGTAGATGAAGGTACTGTAGATGTTTTGGCGGTACTCTGAATCGGAATGGTACACTGAATCGGGATGGTACACTGAACTGGATTCCCAGTCACTCATGTGTTGGCTAAGGAGAGCAACACTGCACAAATAGAGCAGAATATTCCACATTATTATTTATTACTAATATTAGTGAGCCATCTATGTACAGTATATTGGATCTGTCCTTGGTCAAGTGTTATCATAGGGCAAATTTTCAAATAGCTCTTCGTCAATGTTTCATCACAGTAAGGAAAAAATCTGTCAACTCACATAGTTTGGTAGGCAGGACACGAGAAGTTCTTGTTGCTGAGGCAGAAAAGCAAGTCATTGGGAATTTTGGGCAGGAGGGGCATCAACTTTACATAGAACCACATGGTAATGAACTCCGGGTCTTCCAGGTTTTCCATGACAGCGTTAGCTTCTTCAAAGATATGCCTGAAGTCATACGACACCTCTGCGAAGTTCTGCAAACACAAAAAGAATCAGTGATATGTCTCATATTTGGCCATAATCTGCATGGAAATCACTTGTATAGAGTTTTTTAGACTCACTGCTGTGGCAAACTCATTGATCAGTAAGTTGAGGCGGTTCGTCAACTCCAAAATCAGCCTCATAATGTTCCCCTCAGTCAGAGTCAGGTTGGTTTTAGCGGCACAGTGCATAATGTGGGCCACGTTTTCTACCGCGTCCGTCATCTGCAGGCGACAATGACGACACAGGGATGAGGAATACAATACAAGAACTTTCGGTTCTGTGACCATTAATACGAGTTAATGAAATGCTACGTAATACGACTGTAGTTGTGCTAACAGATGTCTACTAAAAGCGGCTGTACGCACCACATTAGAGCAAAACCATCACCTCAGACTAGAGCTGTCCTATCTAAGTTTGTAAGCATGAACTGATGAAGCCTGTTCATATGAGAGACAAACGTCTTCTAAAACAATATGAATAGTCCTGTTGCAATCGATTCAATGCCCTGAGAATACAATGGCCTTGATTAATGATACACAGCAGGTACATTCAAATGGCGGCCCACCAAAGCTTTTAATTTGGCCCGCCGAACAACACACAAATATGCTTGATAAAACCATTCAAAATAGGGTTTATCACGTATGCAGTACTCCCGCGACTAAGCATATAACAATAATAATAATAATTAGCTTTATTGTCTCCGGGGAGAAATTTGTCTTGGACATCAAGACACAGCGTTTTACATACATACATACATACATACAGTGACGACAGTGAACAGTGCGCAGGTATATCAGTTAGGTATGAGATCACACATTACACTCCCCCCGTGTTGCACACCTCCCGTATTGCACTATCCCAATATTGCACTATCCCAATATTGCACTCCTTATTATTGCATCCGGTTATTACAGTAGTTCTCTGTTGTGAAGTGCTTTGATTGCCAGCAAGACTAAGGAAAATGTATACCTGTTGAGTTTGTATGTTGCTGTTCTGTACCATTTACCATTTGGCATCAACACAATTTCACTATGAAGTATATGGTGTGGGTCATGGGTGATTTTAAGATCCTGCTTGCTCACGGTCTTGTCGAAAATATTTCTTGAAGGGAACAAGGGGGCATGCCAATTATTTTACCAGCCCTCTTGATAAGGTTGTGAAGTTGGGTTTTGAGTTTGACAGACATATTTCCAAACCAAGTGAGTGGTTGAAGTAGCACGTCATTCAAGATAACGGACAAGTGGTTTATCCAGTCACAAACAATGATTTTTTTTACAAGGCCCCGCCTTCCTTGTCTCCCCTAGAGGGGGGGTGGGGGGTGGGGTGGGGGGGTGGGGGGGGGGGGGGTTACCCACATATGCGGTCCTCTCCAAGGTTTCTCATAGTCATTCACATCGACGTCCCACTGGGGTGACTTTTTCCTTGCCCTTATGTGGGCTCTGTACCAAGGATGTCGTTGTGGCTTGTGCAGCCCTTTGAGACACTTGTGATTTAGGGCTATATAAATAAAAATTGATTGATTGATTGATTGATTGATTCTGAAATACATCTCCTATTGAGAAGTCCCAGATCCTTGTGTGGAGCTCAGCAAACTACAAGGATCTGGCGAGAGTCAGGTTAGAGATGACATAACGGACGACAGATTCAATGCTTGCCTTATAAAACAACATCATGATATTGCGTCACATTGAAGTGGCAGTGGGTGAGTAGAAGATGGCACTATCGACCCTGAAAATCTGACTTTTAACAGTGACTGGACAAGTATGAATCTATTGAAATTGCTGACTTTGTGACGCTTTTGTATTTGTGGTCTTGTTGTTTTTGGCTTTTTAACTCTGGCGATCAAAACTGGTGAATTTGACCAGCAGAGGGCGATAAAGCTACACTTTAGGTTTAATCATGGTAAACCAAATGTGTGCAATGTTTGCTGTGTATATTAACACTAAACCTTCTATTTTATTTATGTCACATACACAATGGACATTATGTATGTAAATACACAATGGACGTTATACTTTTGTAATGTTTATATTTTCAGTCTTACAAACCTAAATAAAGGGTGATGTATAAAGAAATAAAACTGAGGAAGAAAAATATTTCCAAAGAAGGAATATCGATCATCAACAAAAATGTTTCTTCATAGGTCTCGCTGCACACGCTGGAAACAAGTAGCGAGGGCAGAATAATTAATTTATTGACAGTGCAGTGTGAAGGCTGATGTGTTTACCTTGTAAAAAAGTAAACACAGTCTCAAAGGAACATAACCTGCAGAGGCACTTTCTAAAGAAACATCCACATTTTGATGTCTGCCCCCTGAGACTTTGGGCTCTTGAAACCGCGGCCCTCTTCATTATATAGTTGAATAGCCCTGGTATACTGTAAAGTATAATAAGAAAACAATGTTTTACCCCACAAGGATTCCCATTGAGAGTGACACTGCACACATCCTGGACTTCATCAATTTCATAGTCAATATGGTGATCCATTTTGCTGCAAGACAAGATAAAGTATAACTTATTAAAGATACCTTGTGGAGGCCAAAGACCTTATGACACCATTTCAGGTGACTACCTCTTAAAGCTCATCCAGAGAATGCCAAGAGTGTGCAAAGCAGTAATCAGAGCAAAGGGTGGCTATTTTGTAGAAACTAGCGACCCCGCGACCCCAAAGGGAATAAGCGGTAGAAAATGGATGGATGGATAGAATAGACAACATGTTTTCAGTTATTTCAGCTTTTTTTGTAAAGTACATAACTCCACATGTGTTCATTCATAGTTTTGATGCCTTCAGTGACAATCTCCAATGTAAATTGTCATGCAAATAAAGAAAACACATTGAATGAGAATGTGTGTCCAAACTATTGGCCTGTACCTCTAGAATTACAATATACGATCATTTTACAACAGCAAAAATTGCAACATTATTCTTACTATATAGCAAATATTTTTTGACAATAGTCAAAATATGACTAGTAAAGTGTTAATATTTTATGAGAACGCTTTGAAAATACTGCAAAGAGTCACTCATTTTACAAAAATAAAGTCGTATCATAACAAAAATACAGGTGCAATACAAATAAAAAAAGACGTCATTTTACGCGTATGAAATACTGTTACAAGAAAGAAGTCAATATGTTACAAAAGGATATGTTGCAATTTTACAAGAACGGTGTCAGGAAAATTATTAAAAAGGTATAAACTAAATTAAACGTTGCAGTTTAACAGTTTAAAATTCTCTCTAGAATCAAAGATCTAAAAGATAGTTACAATGATTATGTTTCTAGGCTCCAGGTGGCGCTAATAAAAGCTGGACTTACTACATGTAACAGAAGGCGAGCTTGAGGCGGGGACTCCTCAGGGACTGGTCGTCCTTGGAGAACCTCCGCAGAACGGGCATCACCACACGTAGGTACCAGTCCTCTATCTCTGTCGTGTTGCATTCCGGCGTCTCCACGGGATCAAGTGGTTGCGGAGGATCCCTTGGTTTGTAAATACTGGCCATCTCCGCCAGTGTCCAATTGAGAAAGAACTGCGTCATAGTGCTGCCTCTTATTTCAGACACGTTCCTCTGGAAGATGAACATTTATATTTTTGTACGAATGTAGGAATGATACATTTATTGGGTAAGAAAAATCATTGATAACCTTTATTTATTTATTATCATTATTATAAACATTATTGTTATATTCAAATCCGTCATTACAAATAATAATCGTAATAAAGTTACTTAAATACAGTGGTAACTCAATTTAAGCGTTCCCCAACCTAAGAGTGTCTTCAGATAAGAGCTGTCTGTGGGCTAATTGTTGTGCTTTCAGTTGCAAGGAAACATTTGAGATACAAGCATCCCCACCATTAGTTGGCGTGGAAAAAATGTCACAGTGAATACCGTAAGATCTGTCGAAAACATCCACTCTTACTTACATGCGATAGCTTATAGCTAGATATTAACTTTGTTTTCCAACCATGGGAAGGAAGAAAGTGTGTGTGAAGGACAGTGCTGAGAGGAAGAAGCTACGCTGATTTGAGATACAAGGGTTTGAGTTGAGAGCTCTGTTAAGCTTACTAAAAAAGTATTGTTTACCATATATTCTTATCAATACATCCTTTTACTTATTTATTTAATTATTTTGTATTACTTATACGAGTAAGATACGCTATATACAAACCAATACATTCACATCCATAATTTTTTGGGGGGAAATTATAATACTTCAAAATCTTTTTGTGTTTATATGGCCCGAGAAAGTCTGTAAATAATAAGCGTCAATTAAGTACTTCGTCTTCTCTCACTAAATGTACTGCATTTTGACAGTAAAAAAAAAAAACATGGACTGCATGCATTTGCGTAACTTCTGAATATTGCAACAAATATTGTATTATGTTTTTGTTAAGATACAAATAAATGCTTAAATAATTGCTTGACTCGTGATTTTAAAGCAAGATATCCTTTAAATTGTTTACTGTAAATATGACAATAGATTTTACTGTAAAAATAAGTAGCTCAGTTGCCAGAAATACCTTTTTTTTTTAAAGTGTACCTTAAAGGGCAACATTATCACCAGACCTATGTAAGCATCAATATATACTTTGATGTTGCAGAAAAAAGACCATATATTTTTTTAACCGATTTCCGAACTCTAAATGGGTGAATTTTGGCGAATTAAACGCCTTTCTAATATTCGCTCACGGAGCGATGACGTCACAACGTGGTGTCACATCGGGACGCAATCCGCCATTTTCTCAAACACCGAGTCAAATCAGCTCTGTTATTTTCCGTTTTTTCGACTGTTTTCCGTACCTTGGAGACATCATGCCTCGTCGGTGTGTTGTCGGAGGGTGCAACAACACGAACAGGGACGGATTCAAGTTGCACCAGTGGCCCAAAGATGCGAAAGTGGCAAGAAATTGGACGTTTGTTCCGCACACTTTACCGACGAAAGCTATGCTACGACAGAGATGGCAAGAATGTGTGGATATCCTGCGACACTCAAAGCAGATGCATTTCCAACGATAAAGTCAAAGAAATCTGCCGCCAGACCCCCATTGAATCTGCCGGAGTGTGTGAGCAATTCAGGGACAAAGGACCTCGGTAGCACGGCAAGCAATGGCGGCAGTTTGTTCCCGCAGACGATCGAGCTAAACCCCCTATCGACCCTAGCTTCCCTGGCCTGCTGACATCAACTCCAAAACTGGACAGATCAGCTTTCAGGAAAAGAGCGCGGATGAGGGTATGTCTCCAGAATATATTAATTGATGAAAATTGGGCTGTCTGCACTCTCAAAGTGCATGTTGTTGCCAAATGTATTTTATATGCTGTAAACCTAGTTCATAGTTGTTAGTTTCCTTTAATGCCAAACAAACACATACCAATCGTTGGTTAGAAGGCGATCGCCGAATTCGTCCTCGCTTTCTCTCGTGTCGCTGGCTGTCGTGTCGTTTTCGTCGGTTTCGCTTGCATACGGTTCAAACCGATATGGCTCAATAGCTTCAGTTTCTTCTTCAATTTCGTTTTCGCTACCTGCCTCCACACTACAACCATCCGTTTCAATACATTCTTAATCTGTTGAATCGCTTAAGCCGCTGAAATCCGAGTCTGAATCCGAGCTAATGTCGCTACCTGCCTCCACACTACAACCATCCGTTTCAATACATTCGTAATCTGTTTAATCGCTTAAGCCGCTGAAATCCGAGTCTGAATCCGAGCTAATGTCTCTATAGCTTGCTGTTCTTTCCACCATGTTTGTTTGTGTTGGCTTCACTATGTGACGTCACAGGAAAATGGACGGGTGGTTAAAATCGGGCACTTTGAAGCTTTTTTTAGGGATATTGCGTGATGGGTAAAATTTTGAAAAAAACTTCGAAAAATATAATAAGCCACTGGGAACTGATTTTTAATGGTTTTAACAATTCTGAAATTGTGATAATGTTCCCCTTTAAAAAAAAATCAAATGCATAAACAATTTTGTAATACTATCATGGGCAGCCATACAGTAACGGCCCTTAATTAAAAAGCTTTAAAGTTTTGTTATAGTACTTATTACTAAGTAAAGTATCCTGATGTGACTTACTGTATGTATTACTAAAAAAATAGTTTTCAAAATTTAAAATTGAGTATGCTACAATCATAATGAATGAATGTTTGTACCTGTTTGGTGAACCACACAAAATCATGAACGAAGCTGCCGATGGGTTTGACAGCCATCATGATGCCTCTGATCACCTGGTGGTGGGAGAGCATCAACAGTTATGCAAACAAACAGTTTTATTGAGAGTAGCAGTGCTAGACCGTAGTAGAGCAGACCTCCCCCAGGCTGTTGTGAGGGGATGCTGGTAAATATGGGCTGTCAGTGGGCGGGGGAGGATACGAATGCCCGGGCCCGGTCCGGTTGTGGTTTCCTCCATAGATGCCCGGTGGGCCATCTGCCATCAAACTGTGGAATACGAGGTGAAGAGAGCCGTTGCTCAAACCTCCCACCTCGGGCCTCAAAAGCAGCTCGGCCTTCTGCTGCGAGGACAGCAGGTTAAGAACTTCCAGCTGTGTGCAGAAAAGAGATGGAGGCATGAAGGATGGAAATAAGTAAACCCAAAGCGAAAGGACGGACAACAGGACTCACGCCATCGAAGATGATGTTGATTGTCGAGAGGTCGTTCATTCTGGCCATAACACTGAAGGCACCAAAATTCTTCAACAGCCAGTCTTCACTGCTCTCGTTTGGATGTACACAACCTGCATGGAAAGGCAACAAAAACTGATGAAAAAAATCTGCCTTTAAAGGTAACCTGTAATGCAAAACCAATTGTTTGTTGTACCTGCTTTTGTGTATTTGGCATCTGCATAAGTCCCAAAAATGTGAAAATAAACCATGGAGGCATGGTGGAAATATTTATAAAAAAATCTTGCCTTCCTTCATACTTTCTCTAAACGGGTCGTTTGTGATGTTTTTTCCAGTTGTGACGTCAATAGATATCTCCATAAATGAGGATGTCGTTGTGGCTTGTGCAGCCCTTTGAGACACTTGTGATTAAGGGCTATATAAATAAACTTTGATTGATTGATTGAGATACCGCAAAATTGCCACACAGCGTGAAAAACCTTAAAGTTGTCCACCCTTCTACAGGTTGATGCTTTTTAAAAAAAAGAACGTAAAAAAAGTTTTACAGCTTTTACAGATAGTTAAAAGGCCCTCCCACACAGATCACACACAATTTGTACATGCTGTTTGTTAAAAAGCCGAACTTTCTCCACTCCTTTTTCAGTGTTGACACCTTTTTAGACAGAACAATGCAAAGGCAGAAAAACGGTGGCTTTTCCCGACATTCATGGACAGTTTAAACGCTCTTTTTTACAGAGAGATTCCATATCATAGCCGTGACAAAACCACAAACATTTATCTACTTTTGCCTTTGCCTAGCGTGACGTATAAAATACACTGCAGAAAGATTGTTTTTAACACAACAGTAAGAAAAAGTGAGTGTTTATCTTTACACTCCTGCCCCATCTTTGTGGAACACCCTTACACACAGCAGCCATGCTTTGACTGTACCATCTGTGTCAATATTATCTATAGAAGACAGAATAGATGAAAAAAGTTGATAAAATAAAAACATTTTTTAATCTTCTTTAAAATTTTACGTACAATTTATTTTAAATTTAACCTGTTCATGATGCTTGTATTAGGTTAAAGAGAAAGAAGTTAGATCAGGTGTTCTGGCGACATGTATTCCCTCGTGCAGTGGTTCTCAACCTTTTCAGTGATGTACCCCCTGTGAAATGTTTTTAAATTCAAGTACCCCCTAATCAGAGCAAAGCATTTTTGGTTGAAAAAAAGAGATAAAGAAGTAAAATACAGTACTATGTCATCAGTTTCTGATTTATTAAATTGTATAACAGTGCAAAATATTGCTCATTTGTAGTGGTCTTTCTTGAACTATTTGGAAAAAAAGATAGGTTTTTATTTATATTTATAAAGGATTTTTGAATTGTTGCTATTTTTAGAATATTTAAAAAAAATCTCACGTACCCCTTGGCATACCTTCAAGTACCCCCAGGGGTACGCGTACCCCCATTTGAGAACCACTGCCCTAGTGGAATTCATGCATCTGCACATGCATATGAATCCAAGGAATGGGGAACTGTAGTCGCGCATTGAAATAATCTTACATGTGAGTACAATCGTTATGCTAAATAAGGCTACATTTGTTTTTATTTTGCCATTTAACGAACAGTGGAACGTCAATTTACGAACCCATCTAATTGCAAACTTTTCGATTCATGAACTTTTCGATCGAGCCAAATGTGCCTCCGTGTGCAAACCATGTCTCTGTGTACAAAAGTTTCATTCATTTTGTGTCCCGCCGAAAGACAAAAAGCAGGTCGCAGCCAAGTTTGTGGGGAGGCGGCGCCATCTACATTTTGTCCATTTTGCCAACTATGAGTCCCAAAAAGACAACAGACCAGCGTGGAATAAAGAAGGGAATCGCTGTAGCGTTAACAAAAAAATATATATATATATTTGCAAGGAGTACTTGAATGGCGCTCACAAGTATAAAGCAGGCTTCGTGGCACAGCAAGTTTTAATTGTGACGAGACCGGACTTTTCTGGAAAGAAATGCCAAAGCAGACTCATTTTACACAAACAGCCCTTCACCCCTGATCTCTTTTTTCCCCTCTGTCATTCTGCTCCTTTCTCGTCAGCTCCTCCTTTGCCGATGTTAATGTAAGTGGATTTTATTGTAGCAATATGGTTGTTAAAGTTAAGGATTTCTGTGATTTCTGATTGATTGTAAGGGCACCATAGGGACTTATTTGTGTGCGCGCGTGTTGGAAGAGCAGCTCATATGAAGGACAGGGGGGGGGGGGGGGGGGCGAATGTCCCGGCAAGAAATCTGCGTTCAAAGAACTCCGGCTTATTGGTGATTCCCAGAGCCCAAAAAAAGTCTGCGGGCTATAGAGCGTTTTCTATTGGGGCTCCAGTACTATGGAATGCCCTCCTGGTAACAGTTAGAGATGCTACCTCAGTAGAAGCATTTAAGTCCCATCTTAAAACTCATTTGTATACTCTAGCCTTTAAATAGACCCCCTTTTTAGACCAGTTGATCTGCCGTTTCTTTTCTTTTCTCCTCTGCCCCCCTCTCCCTTGTGGAGGGGGGGACACAGGTCCGGTGGCCATGGATGAAGTGCTGGCTGTCCAGAGTCGGGACCCGGGGTGGACTGCTCGCCTGTGCATCGGTTGGGGACATCTCTGCGCTGCTGACCCGTCTCCGCTCGAGATGGTCTCCTGCTGGCCCCACTATGGACTGGACTCTCACTATTATGTTAGATCCACTATGGACTGGACTTTCACAATATTATGTCAGACCCACTCGACGTCCATTTCATCCGGTCTCCCCTAGAGGGGCGGGGGTTACCCACATATGCGGTCCTCTCCAAGGTTTCTCATAGTCATTCACATCGACGTCCCATTGGGGTTGTGAGTTTTTCCTTGCCCTTATGTAGGCTCTGTACCGAGGATGTCGTTGTGGCTTGTGCAGCCCTTTGAGACACTTGTGATTTAGGGCTATATAAATAAACATTGATTGATTGATTGATTGAATGATGGGCGACGGGGGGCGTTGATTGTTATGAATTAATAATAAACGTGAATCCACTGTGTACTTAGCCCATTACGTACATACACAATCACGTGGAAAAATATATAAATGACAAGAACCAGCAATTCCACACTACTTTCTTTATAAATGTTATTTTTCAACAGCTGAAATAAAGTTGCCCTTTTGAAAAATCAGATAAGCCTCCTGCATGTTTGTGTGCCCCAGACTCTCAAGCTCTCCTCTCCCCCCTCTGTTGTCGACCACTGTAACGCTCTCTGATTTTGGTTGCTATGGTAACGTTTACATGCCTTCAAAATAAAATGCAGATACAACATTAAAAAACGAATATAAAGTGCATGAGAAGTTTAACTCACCGTAACGCTAAATCAATGGGAGCCCTGAGCTTGTTTCTCTGCAACGATACGGTCCTAACTGGGGGTAATGGGAGACAAAGACACCCCCAAGTGTGTCGCTTATGTCCAGTCTGCTCCGCTGTTTTGTTTTGGTGGCTGTCAACTGCAGAAAATCCCGCTTTACACAGATGGGATGTCGGAAATGGCAACAGGGTTTTTCAGTGCTGTGGTGGCGATCTCGGGGTATTCTGCCATGACTTTAATCCAGAATATTGTTGTTTTAAACACACTTTTAAGGCTGCCGTCATTTGCGATCTCCAGCAGTTGATCTCCTTCGTGCACAGACACGCTGGATTCACCTGCTTTGTCGACAAATGGGTCGCGGATCCATTCTTTGGCAGTTCGTGGGTCCTTTGAAGTTGGGAAATATAGTGCTCGAACTCTTTTAAAAGCACAGACAGGTGATGGTGCACCAGCTTGGTGAATGAAGGCGCAGGCTCAGTCTCACACAAAATCCCCGCTAATGTTTGCTGAGCGGGCTTGTTCACCTGTTGCGATAAATCCATATTTCAAGTATGGCTCCTGGTATTGTCTATTAAAAGCTTTCTTTTTGTTGGAAGTCGTAGGCTGTTCTTCTCTCTCTTCGCCGTGCCTTTTCCCCTTCGCAAAGAAACTTTCCAAAGACGTCTGTTTTTTACTCATTTTGCTAGCTGGGTTAAATTTTGGCGCTTAAATGACCAAGATATAACTGAGAGAATCCGGTCATTTTTCAAAATAAAAAAGTATTTTCAAAATAAAACATCGTTTTTGATTGATTGATTGAAACTTTGATTAGTAGATTGCACAGTTCAGTACATATTTCGTACAATCGACCACTAAATGGTAACACCCGAATAAGTTTTTCAACTTGTTCAAGTCGGGGTCCACGTAAATCGATTCATGGTAAAAAGTAAGCGTTCCTGGGTGGGCTCGGATAATGAATAAAAAGGAAATAACAAATTATTTCTTGTGCAGCCCAGTACCGATCGATCCACGGACCGGTACCGGGCCGCGGCCTGGGGGTTGGGGACCACTGCTCTAAAGCACTTTATATTGTGTCCAAAGTGTACAAACCTTCACTAAAATAGGAATTTTGTCGAGGCTGGAATCCATTATTCACATTCAGATTCATTTGACATCCTCGCGTGAAACCGTATGCTAATAAATCATACATTCCATCGTTCAAAAGTCTGGAGTGTGAAACATGTACAAACCCCGTTTCCATATGAGTTGGGAAATTGTGTTACATGTAAATATAAACGGAATACAATGATTTGCAAATCATTTTCAACCCATATTCAATTGAATATGCTACAAAGACAACATATTTGATGTTCAAACTGATAAACATTTTTTTTTTTTGCAAATAATCATTAACTTTAGAATTTGATGCCAGCAACACGTGACCAAGAAGTTGGGAAAAGTGGCAATAAATACTGATAAAGTTGAGGAATGCTCATCAAACACTTATTTGGAACATCCCACAGGTGAACAGGCAAATTGGGAACAGGTGGGTGCCATGATTGAGTATAAAAGTAGATTCCATGAAACGCTCAGTCATTCACAAACAAGGATGGGGCGAGGCTCACCACTTTGTCAACAAATGCGTGAGCAAATTGTTGAACAGTTTATGAAAAACCTTTCTCAACCAGCTATTGCAAGGAATGTAGGGATTTCACCATCTACGGTCTGTAATATCATCAAAGGGTTCAGAGAATCTGGAGAAATCACTGCACGTAAGCAGCTAAGCCTGTGACCTTCGATCCCTCAGGCTGTACTGCATCAACAAGCGACATCAGTGTGTAAAGGATATCACCACATGGGCTCAGGAACACTTCAGAAACCCACTGTCATTAACTACAGTTGGTCGCTACATCTGTAAGTGCAAGTTAAAACTCTCCTATACAAGGCGAAAACCGTTTATCAACAACACCCAGAAACGCTGTCGGCTTCGCTGGGCCTGAGCTCATCTAAGATGGACTGATACAAAGTGGAAAAGTGTTCTGTGGTCTGACGAGTCCACATTTCAAATTATTTTTGGAAACTGTGGACGTCGTGTCCTCCGGGCCAAAGAGGAAAAGAACCATCCGGATTGTTATAGGCGCAAAGTTGAAAAGCCAGCATCTGTGATGGTATGGGGGTGTATTAGTGCCCAGGGCATGGGTAACTTACACATCTGTGAAGGCGCCATTAATGCTGAAAGGTACATACAACATATGTTGCCATCCAAGCAACGTTACCATGGACGCCCCTGCTTATTTCAGCAAGACAATGCCAAGCCATCAACGTGGCTTCATAGTAAAAGAGTGCGAGTACTAGACTGGCCTGCCTGTAGACCAGACCTGTCTCTAGTTGAAAATGTGTGGCGCATTATGAAGCCTAAAATACCACAACAGAGACCCCCGGACTGTTGAACAACTTAAGCTGTACATCAAGCAAGAATGGGAAAAAATTCCACCTGAGAAGCTTAAAAAATGTGTCTCCTCAGTTCCCAAACGTTTACTGAGTGTTGTTAAAAGGAAAGGCCATGTAACACAGTGGTGAACATGCCCTTTCCCAACTACTTTGGCACGTGTTGCAGCCATGAAATTCTAAGTTAATTATTGTTTGCAAAAAAAAATAAAGTTTATGAGTTTGAACATCAAATATCTTGTCTTTGTAGTGCATTCAATTGAATATGGGTTGAAAAGGATTTGCAAATCATTGTATTCCGTTTATATTTACATCTAACACAATTTTCCAACTCATGGAAACGGGGTTTGTACATTAATGACAAAATGTAACAATATAGCGTTAGAGAAAGTCCCTAATTGTGCAGTTAAATATCCACATTCCTTGGATGTATAAAGTCATTTATCCATCACTTTAATTGCTTGTTTGTACAAGATTTCCAATGTTTTTTTGTTTTTTTTTAACTCTGACCAGCCTCAGACCAGCTGGTAAGGCAATAGTTTAAGTGGCTGAAAATCATCGAATGCAAATACAATTTTGCAGCTTCAGTTGAAATTTCATTTCGAATTGCACGAACATTTGTGAGATTAAACTTGATTATTTTACACAATTTGCCAATATGGGCTTTAAAAGGAAAGCTCTGGAACTATTATTAACCCAAGATATTTATATTGGCTGACAATTTCCATCAATCAATTAATCAATGTTTATTTATATAGCCCTAAATCACAAGTGTCTCAAAGGGCTGCATAAACCACAACGACATCCTCGGTACAGAGCCCACATAAGGGCAATGAAAAACTCACCCCAGTGGGACGTGGAATTTGTATTCTTTCTCAATTGATATGTATGTTGGGGTCAGATGATATTTTTTTTGTTTTAGTTACATACATGCCTACACTTTTAGAAAGGCTTAGCTACAGACAGCACTCCTGCAAGCAAGTTGTAACATAATCAGGGGCGCCGCTAGGGATTTTGGGCCCCATGAAAATAATCTTTACAGGGCCCCCAACACAGCGGCAACATTTTTTGATGCTATTTTACATACAATTATGCATTTTAATGGTATTTTTGACTATCATTACCATATTTTTGAAAGAAGAACAGCATCACAGTTGACATGTACAGTAGGGGAAGAACTGAGCACTCTGAATACAATGGAATTCATTTTGAGTCATTTATTTGCTGCACCACAGGGGCCGTATTTATCAAGCGTCTTAGAGTGCCATTTTACACTTAAGTCCTGAGAATTTGCTAAATTTAGTCCTACTCTCAAACTTAAGAATAAAAGCTATTTATCAACTTTCTTAAGTCTAAGAATCACTCCTACTCTCCACAATATTTAAAATAATATTAAATAATATTAAAATAAAACAAATAAAGGTATTGTTACCAGGACATGGAAAATAAAACATATGTGATTATAAGTTAGTTAATAACTTAGTGTCATTATTTTTCTGTATTATAATTTCATCATCATTAGGGGCCTCTCTGGGCCCCCCTCCATCATGGGCCCCTAGAATCCGACTCCTTTACCCCCCCTTTTCGGCGCCCCTGATCATAATACATTGTTTTAGTGAGTTTAGCAGCAACAATGTCTTTGGTGTGACCATGAACGAAGAACACTGTGTCATCTGCGTACATTAAGCATTCAGCTTCAGGACAAATAGTGGGCAAATCATTAAAATAGAGGCTAAATAAAAGAGGGCCTAATATTGACCCCTGAGGGACGCCGGAGGTTAGCCTTAGAGAGTCAGATCTGCAATTGTTAACTGATACAGATTGTTTCCGATCATGCAGATTTGATTCAATCCAGCTCACAGCATTTTGAGAGAAGTTACATTTTGAGAGCTTGGTAAGAAGAACAGAATGATTTACTGTATTAAATGCTTTCCTGAAGTCCAAAAACACCGCCCCTACAACTCCACCCTTATCAAGAAATAATTATATTTTCTCAATAAGGAGGCATGTATCCATTTCGGTGGATTGCTTGGATCTGAAACCAAACTGCATGGCGTGGAGAGAGGGGGTGCTGCCGTTTAAGTGATGAACAATCTGCTGTACCGACCATTTTTCAGCGATTTTTGAAATGGACGGAAGAATGAATTTGAATGATTTATGCTTTCATATAACCCCACAGTGGATTAGAAATAAAAACAATCAACATGTTGGAAGTGTGGACTCTCAGCTTAGAGTTGAAAGAAATGAACTAAAAGGCATTACTGTACCAGCTACTCCATTTCCCGACAGGAACGGGTACATGAAGAATGAGTAGACCCATTGTTGTCTCTCAGGAATCATCTCAGAGAAATGGTGGCTGAGCTCCTTCACGCTGCAAGAAAATGCAGATGATTCAGAAGGCAGTCGGCATGAAAGAAGGAGTCACAGCGTGGACGGCGACATACACGGTCTGGTAGGCGGAGCAGCTGAAGTTCTTGGTGCTGAGACAGGCCAGCATGTGCCTGTTAATGGATTTCAACAATGGTTTCATCTTGACCTCCAGCCACATCTTCACCAGGGCCTCGTTATGGAGGGGGTCTGCTTCGGGGTCCAAAGTCATATTTGCCAGCAGGTGGAAAAGTGGCACTCTTTCTGTGCTGGACCTCTGCAAAATGATGATAAAGTTGAAAAGAGATTGGCAGAAAAAAAGAGTAAGGCATATTGGGTGACATTAATTGAAGTCAAGATGGACATTACATAAGGCAGCTGAAGATTGTGATTTATACCAGCCAATCAGAGATCACAGGTAAAGGATCACACAGGAAAAAAATATATACCGTATTTTCAGGACAATAAGCCGCACCAGCTAAATTTTAGATGAAAAAAGTTAAATTAGTTGCATCGGACTATAAGCCTCAGTTATATAAATGTTTATACCTTTATTGTCTCCAAATTGTGCCTTTGGCACGGCAGTAAAACAGCTGATAAAACAGAAAAGTAATTGATGCGTTTATTCATATTTAATGACATCAGTAAGATTTTGTCCTTTTTTAAATAAAGTTCAAAATGTTTATCAGGATTCATCTTCCTTGCACTTTGTGAACACGTCGCGTTTGAACAGTTTGATTTCTTTGGTTAATTCATTCCATAATATTATCCGTTAGAGGAGAAGTATTCATGGATTAGCCGCATTTTTCAATAAACCACAGTTCAAAGCTTGGGAAAAAAGTACTGGATTGTAGTTAGGAAAATACGGTAATAAAATATACTGAAAGCAACTGTATTTTATAGTGGTAACAAACAATTTTAAATAATCTAACAATTATTTGTTGGATTTGTTCCAATGTTTTAAGTATTACAAGAGTGCTCTGTAAGGGTTAAAATGGTAGGTTAGAATTCGGGTCTGGGTTTTGCTTTTTTCCCTTCATGGTTTATTGTTTGGCACTCCAATTTTGTAGTTTCATTCTCCTGTTTTGGACTAAATATGGTAGTTTTACTTTCTCTGTGACCTAAGTGTTATTTGTGATCAGTGCTACTATTTAGTTTTAGTAGAAGGGACTCTACTTTGTAAGTTTTGCTGCTACAGTATGTTGAACTGAATATTCCAGAGTCTTTCCGACTGATCGTCGTTATTTTCAACTGATTTTCAGTGAGGATTTTGCAGATTGACAAACATGTATAGTTCGGGGTCCGTGTACCTTCCGTTCATTCTATTTCCAATTCTTAAATGCAAATCAAACAACAAATTTTGGACCATTTTTTTCTATTTTCATTTCTGAAACAAACGTTATTTAATGACACATTATTAAAACGAAAATAAGACGCCTGCTGAACAAAGATGTTACCGTTATGCTAAAAACATGCACAGATAACCACACATTTTTGCATTTTGGATGAACAATTCTTTTTGATTTTTGTGTCCATCTGGAAAAATGTAAATCCATAAAAGGAAAACAGCACAAAATCCAATTTTATGGCAATATTTTAATGAAAATCAACCTTTTTGTGTTTGTTTTAAAATCTGCCATATAAAATAAAAATCGAAAAACAACCCAAATTTTATTTTTTGATTTGCGTTTCAGAATTGGAAATACAATGACACGGACCGTTTGTGTACCTTCCAGTTATTCATTTTTTCCAAAATTAAACCACAAATAAAAACAAGAAATAGCTAAATGTTTTTTCAATATTTGTTTTCAGACCCAAAATTAAAAAAACAGATAATAAATTATTGTTCAAATTTTTGATTTTGTGCACAATTGGAAATTGGACAAAATGGATATGGGGCATTTTCGTTTTTTGCGTATCCATTTGAGACACAAGTTTACCGGGAAGTAGATATCCGTGGACATTGGCTAATTGCAGGTAAAAAAAAAAAGTACCGCATCGGTGTTTGTCTAGGTTAAAACAAATACGGTCCATGTACCTTCCGTTCATTCTATTTCCAATTCTGAAACGCAAATCAAAAACAAAATTAGGGCCATTTTTTTTTTAAATTATATATGGCAGATTTGAAAACAAACAAAAAAGGGTTGATTTTCATTAAAATATTGCCATAAAATTGGATTTTGTGCTGTTTTACTTTTATGGATTTTTATTTTTCCAGATAAACAAAAACATCGACTATATGTTCATCCAAAATGCCAAAATGCTTGGTTATCTGTGTGATGACAAATTTGCTTTTCCTTTGCATTTAGCATGTTTTTAGCATAACGGTAGCATCTTTGTTCAGAAGGAGTCCTATTGTCGTTTTAAAAAAGTCTCATTAAATAGTTGTCCAACTTTTGTTTCAGAAATGAAAATAGAAAAAATGGCCCAAAATTAGTTTTTTGATTTGCATTTAAGAATGGGAAATACAATGAACAGAAGGTACACGGGCCTAATACATCCCATAACTTAATCTTGATTTAGACTCCATCAATCCTTTTGCTTCCTACCTCAGTAGAAGCATTTAAGTCCCATCTTAAAACTCATTTGTATACGCTTGCCTTTAAATAGACCCCCCTTTTCAGACCAGTTGATCTGCCGTCTCTTTTCTGCTCTGCCCCCCTCTCCTGCGTAGAGAGGAAATTAAGCGACCACAGATGAAGCGCTAGCTGTTCAAAGTCGGGACCCGGGGTGGACCACTCATCTGTGCATCAGTTGGGGACGTCTCTGTGCTGCTGACTTGTTTCCACTCAAGATGATCCCCTGCTGGGCCCACTATGGACTGGACTCTTACACTATTAACTAGATCCACTCGACGTCCATTGCACCGGCCGCCCAGGGGGGAGGGTCCCCACATCTGCGGTCCCCTCCAGGGTATCTCATTGTATCCCATTGGGTTGAGTTTTTCTTGCCCTGATGTGGGATCTGAGCCAAGGATGTCGTTGTGGCTTGTGCAGCCCTTTGAGACACTTGTGATTAAGGGCCATATAAATAAACTTTGGTTGATTGATTGATTGATTGATTGTGTTCTACTCTGTTGACCTACAAGTCAATGTGTACGGATATCTACTTCTGGGCAACCTTGGCATCTTGAAATGGATTTTGAAAACATTTTTATAAACGGACAATGTTTTTTTGGGTCACTGAATTTTCTTTTCATTAATGGAATTGAAAAACATAAAGCGATTTTGAAAATTGAAAAAGTGTTCTTTTTTCATTTCAAAAAGCAGAAACTCGATCAACCAAATGGTTGGATTTTCATTTTTATTTCATTTAACTAAAATGTAAATGACCAGTCATCAGAAACAAAAACAAACCTACCAATATCGTGCATGTTTCTTTCTCTGTCATTGTGGGTTAGCATGAACTACCAAACATACGATCAAAAGAAATCGTTTGCCTGCGCCATGTTATGAAATCGCAATAAAGAACAATGAACTTGTCAAGTCAGAATTTGCAACAACATTCCTTTAGTCATGTACCAAAAATTTGATTGTGCATGGGTGTGATCATTCCAGCCTACCATGAAGGTGAACACGTCCATTGCCGCTTCCAGCATTCCTTTCAGATTTCGCAAGTGATCTCGTCCGGTATCTGATGCAGGTAAGCCCACGCACTGGAGGAAGCCCGACGCTGCATCTGGTACCTAGGAGAAAATAATCATCATCATTGACCAGAAAAGAAAGATGAAACTAACATGGATTGTCCAAAAAGAGCAGATAGTCAGTATGTATTACGTGATTTTGGTCTTATCAAGAATCAAGTGAAAGGGAAAAAAACCAGAAAAGACAGCATTCCACTCAATGTTTCATTACTGCAAAATGCTCTGCTTCACTCACGGAGCAGGGTGCTGTTGAGTTGCAGGTTTCATCTCTGCATCCGTGTTGCAAGGCAATGAACACACAAACAAAAAGGATGATGTAACATTTTAATTATGGAAAAAATAAACATGCAACAGATTAGTTCTCATCTTACCTTTGTTGACTTGATGGCTCTGTTCAGGGTAAACACACAAATACTTGATGAGATGATTATCAATCAGTGCATTTAGGATTCATAGAAAAATATGTATGTACGGTTTGCATGATTAAATCTGTTAGATTTAAAACTTTTGTTGCCATCAATAGAGTGAGCACAAACTCAGCACAGTATACATCCTGTGTCACGATTTATTTGTGTTTTTTATGCTATTGTTTACCCACCAGGTAAAAGAGCAGATACGGCAATGCATTGATCTTAGAGTCTAAGTCGCCAAACCAGTCTCAGTGAATCCACCCAAAACATAGACATTGAAAAACTGCACTATAAAAGTTACGTAAATCAGGTTTTACTTTATACATTTTACTTATGATCATCAACGATTATCATTTTTATACTGTAAACTCAAAAGTGTCTGTATTTGCTTGAAAATCAGTTTTTACCTTGAAAATCAGTTTTTACCTTAAAATTTAGTTTTTACCTTGAAAATAATTTTTTACCTTGAAAATCATCTTTTACCTTCAAAATCATTTTTTACCTTGAAAATCAGTTTTTGCCTTGAAAATCAACTTTTGCCTTAAAAATCAGTTTTTACCTTGAAAATCAGTTTTTACCTTGAAAATCAGTTTTTACCTTGAAATTGTATTCGTATACATGTATAATGTTAAATGTTAACACGCTGCTTAAAAAATACCTTTTTAAAAAGGGTTGAAACAGATTATTTCCATGAGGTTTTATGGGAAACTGTATTAAATTTGAACCAATTGCTCAAATCAGTGTTTATTGAGCAGGAAAAGCAACCGATCACAAAGAAGCTGATCTTCTCTTACCAAAGCAGCCCCACAGGAAGTAGAGGAGCAGGAAAATGTAGAGTGATTTCATGATGCCACTGCTCTCATGAGGATGGCGGGGCGCAAATCTCTGGGGAGAATATCAGAGACGTCAGATGAATCACTCAACATCAAACTTAATTACTGATCAATAAAGTGTATTTACTGTAAATCCATTCTCATCTGCTTATGCTGTCTGTGTTTCATTGAAGTTAGATTGTGTCTAGACTTATAAGATAGTTGGTAATGTGAGCGAGCGGCTGATACTAATCAGGGAGCGGCCAGTCAGATACTTCTCTAGTACCATCCGTGACCTTCATCATGTTGTGACACAAAGAGTTTCAGATATTGTTTTGCATCACTGAGAAGAATGCTGAAATTCAACACTGTCCATTTCTATACAATCAACACAAAGAGTGTGATGCTACTTTTAAACAACAAAATACAGGTCATCAGTGGAAAAACAATTTGTTAGTAAGGGAACATGATGTGTTTTCTGTCTTTTCTGTGTAATGTTAAGCTTTATTCCTCTGTTAAATAGAGCTTAACATTACATTTTGCTGTGTCACCAGCTTCTCAATCTCATCGCCTCTCCTACTTAATAATAATAATAATAATAACTGGAATTTATATAGCGCTTTTCTAAGTACCCAAAGTCGCTTTACATGTAGAACCCATCAATCATTCACACCTGGTGGTGGAAAGCTACTTTCATGGCCACAGCTGCCCTGGGGTAGACTGACGGAACCGTGGCTGCAATTTGCGCCAACGGCCCCTCCGACCACCACCTATCATTCATCATTCAATTTACTGGTGTGACTGGCACCGGGGGCAAAGGGTGAAGTGTCCCGCCCAAGGACACAACGGCAGGGATTTTTGGATGGTAAGAGGCGGGGAGCGAACCTGCAACCCTCAGGTTTCTGGCACGGTTGCTCTACCCACTACGCCATGCCCCAACTTACCCTAAATAACATTTTCATGTAGCAGGCTACTTGAATATTTGTATTTGGTTCAGTCCCTGCATTGTGTTCCATCCGGGTGTCAAATCTGGATCGTCTGGCATGAGAGACGAGAGTGCTATCTACCGATCTAAAAACCTGAACTATCAACCCAATAGCCAGCACAGCTTTTCAGGTTGTCAGGTAGTGCGGTTTACCAACGTACACATGGTCCAGCCATACTGGCTTGTGTGTGTATGTATGTATATATAGAGAGAGTGTATGTATATATATATATACAGTATATATATATATATATATATATATATATAGTTCTGAGTGTGAATGTTGTCTGTCTATCTGTGTTGGCCCCGTAATGAGGTGGCGACTTGTCCAGGGTGTACTCCGCCTTCCGCCCGAATGCAGCTGAGATAGGCTCCAGCACCCCCCGCAAACCCCGAAAGGGAAAAGCGGCAGAAAATGGATGTATGGATGGGTTCTGCCCTATTGCAATGCAAAAGAGCAACCCTTCTGTCAATGCCATCGACATTTGTTAAAATGGAATTTTCCCTCGTAAGCATTGAGGTATTTGATGGCAAAACGATCACTGTGGAATGACCACTTCCTTGCCCAAAATCAGTCGTTTTACATATTTTTTGACTCACACCACCCACATACACAAACTGGGCATAATTAGAACCCTACCACTCAGAGTGGATAACATACCACAGGCCCACAGGCCAAAGAGAAAGAACATAAGTTATGTTTTTAACGTAACCTTGCTGCTGCCCTCTTGGCCAGGTCTCCCTTGGAAAAGAGATCTTAGATCTCAATGGGATTTTACCTGGTTAAATAAAAGCTAATAATAATAATAATAAATAAAAACTTGAGGGAAATCCTCAAAACCTGTGGTTGACCCAGGTGGTCATTTGTGTAAATTATATTCAGTTCGAGAAGGAACATGAACCAATTTTCAACCAACACAACATCTCAGTGCACTTTAAACCGGGTAACACCCTGAGAAAGACTAGTACATCCCAAAGACCGGACACTCCACACCCACAAAAATAATCTGGTGTATGCTGTCCAGTGTAATGATGAATGCACTGATTTATACATTGGGGAAACAAACCAACCACTAGGTCAATGTATGGCACAGCATAAACAGGCAAAGTTTCCAGGCCAAAATTCAGCCGTCTACCTGCACCTCAAGGAGAAACAGCACTCCCTAGAGAACAAAAATGTACAGATTCTGGACAGAGAAGACAGATGGTACGGAAGGGGAATGAGGGAAAACATCAATGTCAAGGTTGAAAAACCATCCCTGAACTGGTCTGCGACACCACCTATCAACTCTGTCCTTTCAATCATTCCAAAAAGACTCAACTGGTTTTTGATTGATTGATTGAGACGTGTATTAGTAGATTGCACAGTACAGTACATATTCCATACAATTGACCACTAAATGGTAACACCCGAATAAGTTTTTCAACTTGTTTAAGTCGGGGTTCACGTTAATCAATTCATGGTAGCCTCCAACAAATAACAGGAGTTAGAAACGTTTCGGTCACAGATGCTCCTTTTGTGCCATTTTTACAACTAAATGGGCCGATATAGCTCGGTTGGTAGAGCGGCCGTGCCAGCAACTTGAGGGTTGCAGGTTCGATCCCCGCTTCCGCCATCCTAGTCCCTGCTGTTGTGTCCTTGGGCAAGACACTTTACCCACCTGCTCCCAGTGCCACCCACACTGGTTTAAATGTAACTTAGATATTGGGTTTCACAATGTAAAGCGCTTTGAGTCACTTGAGAAAAAGCGCTATATAAATGTATTTCACTTCAATGGAATGCAAACATTGGTGATTCCAGTCAAGGCCGTAACCGGGATTTGACAAATACCGTGGTCAAAAGTTGGTGATCCAAGAGGAGCTTTGAAAGGCTAAAACCGTGGGTATACCACAACCATATAAACTATACATCACCTTGAACAACACGATACTATGCTGAAGTTTGACGTGTTTAACAATTTTAACATCATTCAAATATAAGTTTAAAAACTTTACAACATTTCATCTCCGACATGGATTTGAACCGAAGACCTTGTGTTTAGAATTTCAAGTACGAGTGACTCACGCCACGAGAGGGACTGGAAGTTTGACGGGAAATCTGTCTTTGCATTCTGATAAGTAACAGCATGATATGGCCAGGAATACATTTGGGGTACAATTTCATATGAAGCGCCTTTTCATTCAATAATTTCCATTTGACATGCGCTTCTTCACACAAAACGGGGCGCCCCCTGGACAGCGAAGCCCTACACACAGCGCGGGTTCTGCGTTTAGGGCGAGGTGGCACCTGACTAAAATGACATCAAAATACCGACAGTTTCGTATCAATTTCATTCAGGTGACCGTGAAACCAGCATTAGTGACGTCAGTATAATTTCATGTTGACGTTATGTTGACAGCACATTTCCGATCGTATAACGTTTCAAGTAAAACTGGACTTAATTGGGTGACGTCAGGAGTTGTAGCGGGCTGTGCATACCTAAAGATCGTATATAGAGAGAGGATGATCCACCGCATGGTGATGTACAGCGCACACATCAGTCATATCATATTATTTTTGTCACTGAAAAGTTAAGGCCATGATTTCAGTCCAAATATTGATTTTGGGCCGCAAGGGGTCGTTCCACAGCGATAGTTTTGCCACAATGCCAATAAGGGGGAAATTAAATTTTAACAAATGTTCTTGGCATTGACAGAAGGGTTGCTATTTTGCATTGCAACATCTTTTATTTTTATTATACAAAACCCAAAACCAGTGAATTTGGCACGTTGTGTAAATTGTAAATAAAAACAGAATACAATGATTTGCAAATCCTTTTCAACCTATATTCAATTGAATAGACTGCAAAGACAAGATACTTAACTTTGTTATTTTTCGCAAATATTAGCTCATTTGGAATTTGATGCCTGCAACATGTTTAAAAAAAAGCTAGCACAAATGGCAAAAAAGACTGGGAAAGTTGAGGAATGTTCATAAAACACTTATTTGGAACATCCCACTGTGAACAGGCTAATTGGGAACGGGTGGGTGCCATGATTGGGTATAAAAGCAGCTTCTATGAAATGCTCAGTCATTCACAAACAAGGATGGGGCGAGGGTCACCACTTTGTGAAAAAATGCGTCAGCAAATTGTCGAACATTTTAAGAACAACATTTCTCAACGAGCTATTGCAAGGAATTTAGGGATTTCACAATCTACCGTCCGTAGTATCATCAAACGGTTCAGAGAATCTGGAGAAATCACTGCACTTAAGTGATGATATTACAGACCTTCGATCCCTCAGGCGGTACTGCATCAAAAAGCGACATCAGAGTGTGAAGGATATTACCACGTGGGCTCAGGAACACTTCAGGAAGCCACTGTAAGTAATTATAGTTTGTCGCTACATCTGTAAGTGCAATTTAAAACTGTACTATGCAAAGCAAAAGCCATTTATCAACAACACCCAGAAAGGCCGCCGGCCTCACTGGGCCCAAGCTCATCTAAGCAGGACTGATGCAAAGTGTTCTGTGGTCTGACGAGTCCACATTGCAAATTGTTTTTTGGAAACTGTGGACGTCGTGTCCTCCGGAACAAAGAGGAAACGAACCATCCGGATTGTTCTAGGCGCAAAGTTCAATGTTCAAAAGTTTTTATTTACAAATTACACAACGTGCCAACTTCCCTGGTTTTGGGTTTTTTATTACGTTACATTTACATTAGGGTTTTGGCACCAGTTTCTTGACTAGATCCGACCAATCGAAGTCTAAGACTAGATCTGACCAGTCTAAGTCTATGAGCATTAACACATGAAGGCTACATTGATGAAAGGCGAAACATCTTCTAAGACAAACTCCGGTTGTGATTGACTGCCCTGAAAATACAATGACCTGAATGAAAGAGAACATCCATAGACATATAATAATACAAAGGAAAAACATGTAAATGACACCATGCACAGCAGTTTTGCCCTAATTGTAAAAGTTCCCCTATTGCAACATTCATCTATGTGTGGACCAGTCAATAGCAATCTCAAGTGTTTGTTCAAGCTATTTCTAGCAGGATTAAATAAACACAGTATGTGATGTTTACTAAAGCCGGACCTTTGTTGAAGTGCTTTGAAAACGTTCCTGTTCTTTTTCCCCCCCTTTTTGTATTCCTTATTTATTACTGTACTACAGTATCACTTTTGAAACTGGGTTGATCAAACCCTTTTCAGATCAAGACTGGAAATACAAATGTGGTTCTTCCCTAAAACCCAAATGTATGTTAATGTACATATAATTGGGGCTGCAAAAATAATCAATTAAATCGTTTAATTTGATTAGAAAAAAACTTCTTATGCTTCTATTGATAAGTTGATAAGTGTAACTAATACAAATTGATCAAATCCGGACCGCAAGTAGTGCTCGGATAGAGCTTACATGAGAGCGGTGGTGTGCGGGTGCTGTGATCTGTGTGGCAGCAAACACTGGAGTTTATATTTTATTTTTAAAATGAATGCTGACGTGTTAAAATTGCAATTTCAATGTTGATTGTATGCATTTATTGAAAATGAAAAAAGAATGAAGGCTATGGCAAGCAGAAAAATCGTCAGCAATTTCCCCTGAAATACGCATTGAGGTTATAAAGTGTGCTTTATCCGATTATTCGATTAATCGAACAAACTAATCGATAGATTACTAAATACTAAAATTATCGATAGCTGCAGACCTACACATGTTAAAATGTATTCATTCTTTTTTTAAACAATTTTAATCGTAATCATTGATATTTAACAACTTTAAAAAAGTGTAGGTCTCAATACGGTAATAATATTAATAATACTATTACATTAATTGCACACTTTAATGCATTGGTTCAATAAATAGTCAATTGATTGTAAGAAATTAACTGCTACAGTGTATGTACACAATATATTGATATTTATCCAATATTTAAAAGCATATTTCATTATCCATCCATCCATTTTCTACCACTTATTCCCTTTGGGGTCGCGGGGGGCGCTGGAGCCTATCTCAGCTACAATTGGGCGGAAGGCGGGGTACACCCTGGACAAGTCGCCACTTCATCGCAGATATTTCGTTATAATATTTATTGATTCATATTTTGTTAGAACACTTTGATAAATTCCTGACAAATAAAAACGAGGTGCCTCAGTCTGAAAAAGGCGAATTCGATCAAATAATAAACAGTAAATTGCAAAATATTGCCAATGGAATTCAAGCATTATTATTTAAACCAACAACCTGGAAATTAATTATTTACTTTGCTGCAATTTGGGGAATTACGGCCACTTTTTAATGCATTGCAATCACACATAAATATACTTATGTCATACATACAGACATATTATACTGTATACACTTTCATTCAGTACTAAAACAAGCATTGATTTAAATAAAAATAAATGCCTGAATGCAATATATTATGAATCTAAATAACATTGGTCAATTATAATTGTTTGATGATGTTAATAAAGGAACTATTTAATAATAATATGAAACACCACAAATGGTAATAAATTTAAAAAAAAGGCACGGTATAAACAATGCAAATATTTTACAATTGTATTTTTACATGTCGGCGATATACAATAATTCCAAAGACAATAAAAGTGATTGATCACCTTAAACTCCTTCTTCTCACTGCGAATTAACGTTGTTTCCGCTGTTGATTGCAGGAGAAAATGTCCTAATGAGGTACATCACATGTTCAGATCCCCACTGTACAATTTCCCAACAGACATGATGTTGCCAGGGATACGCAACAGGCTCACACAGCAAAAGCATGTTTGGTTCAACTCAATTCTAAAGATGATATTTTTCAATGATCACAATTTTTCACAATAATTCTGACTGTGAGGAGCCATACAAATATGTTGGAAAGTAATGGAATTGGTCTTACCAAATCACGTCGTTGCAAAGTTCAGCGTCTTTGTGTGTGTGTGAGTGTGTGTGTGTGTGTGTGTGGGTGTGTGTGTGTGTATATAAGTGTTGACACCTGAGACACAGGTGTATTAGTGAGGTCTTATGACACATATGTCACCAGTACAATGCAGGGCTTGTCAGGGGCGGTGCTCCGGAGCTTAAGAGTGCTCCAGGAGTGTTGAGATTTGTGTTTGTGCGGCTTTGAAGAGTATTCATTTCTGTATGGTAATTATGAAATATTCAAATTTTTTACAGAAGTGGTTTTCACTGGCTCACTGTTTGTTCTTCTAACTCTACAGCTTTGTTTGCAATAAGGCTGAAACATTATTCAGTGACATAAAAAGCAGATAATAAGACATGCAGACAGACATTTAAAAAAAAAAAGGTAAATAATTAAGGGGGAAGCAAATTCCCTATCTACTAGATGTCATAACCTTATTATACCACACAGTAAAGACATATTGTTTTTGATGTGGATTGCTGAACTAATTATTTACTGGAAGGAAAAATACAACTTCCGCCATATATGACCTAAGCAAAAAATGTAAAAAAAAAAAATGTGTGGGTGGTGTATGTGCACGTGCTTGCTGCTACAGATCTGGTTGAACTGGTTTTCTAGTCATCGGAGGAAATACACTATTGAATAAATATTAACGGGAACAGTTATTGCAGCTGACCATTTAGCTTGATTGTCAGTGGGGTTGCACTGTAGTGCAGCTTAGTCCTAACTTTTTCCACTGAGATGCTGGGGCCATTTTTATTATTCGGCCACATTTTTGGAAAACCTCTGTTATTAGTGGGTTTGTGATAATTAACAAGAACAGATATCTGGTTGGAAATGGCAAATTTTATTTATCTCAGATTGGGCGGAAATTCCCCTAAAGATTAAAACTGTGAATGCCCCCGCGAATGCCCCCGCGACCCGACCTCGGATAAGCGGAAGAAGATGGATGGATGGATGGAAAATATAATTACTTTTTTTTATTCTATCAAAATTACTTTACTTGACAACTAAAATGTTTTTTTATGCAATGTTGCTTATGAAATGTGCCAAATGAATAAAATGGGCTTGTCCTACAACCAGCGTGTCCCACCTAGGCCTTCAGTGATGTCAGACTTCAATGATTACCTCTCAAGATACCATAATTGATGTCACCACATGACCATTGCTGGAGAAATACTAAACAGCAGGGGTCCCCAAACTACGGCCCGCGGGCCGGTTCCGGCCCCCCAGCATCCAAAATCCGGCCCACAGGAAGTCCCAAGTAATTTTATTTTATTTATTTTATTTTTTTCTAATCCATTTTCTACCGCTTGTTACTCTTGGTGTCTCCTAGCCGCTCAGGCAAATCATATCGTCTAATAATTAATTTCCCCATTGATAACGTCCATCCATCCATCCATCTTCTTCCGCTTATCCGAGGTCAGGTCGCGGGGGCAGCAGCTTAAGCAGGGAAGCCCAGACTTCTCTCTCCCCAGCCACTTCGTCCAGCTCCTCCCGGGGGATCCCGAGGCGTTCCCAGGCCAGCCGGGAGAGATAGTCTTCCCAACGTGTCCTGGGTCTTCCCCGTGGCCTCCTACCGGTCGGACGTACCCGAAACACCTTCCTAGGGAGGCGTTCTGGTGGCATCCTGACCAGATGCCCGAACCACCTCATCTGGCTCCTCTCGATGTGGAGGAGCAGCGGCTTTACTTTGAGCTCCCCCCGAATGACAGAGCTTCTCACCCTATCTCTAAGGGAGAGCCCCGCCACTCGGCGGAGGAAACTCATTTTGGCCGCTTGTACCCGTGATCTTGTCCTTTCGGTCATGACCCAAAGCTCATGACCATAGGTGAGGATGGGAACGTAGATCGACCGGTAAATCGAGAGCTTTGCCTTCCGGCTCAGCTCCTTCTTCACCACAACGGATCGATACAGCGTCCGCATTACTGAAGATGCCGCACCGATCCGCCTGTCGATCTCACGATCCACTCTTCCCCCACTCGTGAACAAGACTCCCAGGTACTTGAACTCCTCCACTTGGGGCAAGATCTCCTCCCCAACCCGGAGATGGCACTCCACCCTTTTCCGGGAGAGAACCATGGACTCGGACTTGGAGGTGCTGATTCCCATCCCAGTCGCTTCACACTCGGCTGCGAACCGATCCAGCGAGAGCTGAAGATCTTGGCCAGAGGAAGCCATCAGGACCACATCATCTGCAAATAGCAGAGACCTAATCCTGCAGCCACCAAACCGGATCCCCTCAACACCCTGACTGCGCCTAGAAATTCTGTCCATAAAGGTTATGAACAGAATCGGTGACAAAGGGCAGCCTTGGCGGAGTCCAACCCTCACTGGAAACGTGTCTGACTTACTGCCGGCAATGCGGACCAAGCTCTGGCACTGATTATACAGGGAGCGAACTGCCACAATAAGACAGTCCGTTACCCCATACTCTCTGAGCACTCCCCACAGGACTTCCCGGGGTACACGGTCGAATGCCTTCTCCAAGTCCACAAAGCACATGTAGACTGGTTGGGCAAACTCCCATGCACCCTCAAGGACCCTGCCGAGAGTATAGAGCTGGTCCACAGTTCCACGACCAGGACGAAAACCACACTGTTCCTCCTGAATCCGAGGTTCGACTATCCGGCGTAGCCTCCTCTCCAGTACACCTGAATAGACCTTACCGGGAAGGCTGAGGAGTGTGATCCCACGATAGTTGGAACACACCCTCCGGTTCCCCTTCTTAAAGAGAGGAACCACCACCCCGGTCTGCCAATCCAGAGGTACCGCCCCCGATGTCCACGCGATGTTGCAGAGTCTTGTCAACCAAGACAGCCCCACAACATCCAGAGCCTTAAGGAACTCCGGGCGGATCTCATCCACCCCCGGGGCCTTGCCACCGAGGAGCTTTTTAACTACCTCGGCAACCTCATCCCCAGAAATAGGAGAGCCCACCACAGATTCCCCAGGCTCTGCTTCCTCATAGGAAGACGTGCTGGTAGGATTGAGGAGGTCTTCGAAGTATTCCCTCCACCGATCCACAACATCCGCAGTCGAGGTCAGCAGAGCACCATCCCCACCATACACGGTGTTGACACTGCACTGCTTCCCCTTCCTGAGGCGGCGGATGTAGGTCCAGAAATGCTTTGAAGCCGCCCGGAAGTCTTTTTCCATGGCCTCCCCGAACTCCTCCCATGTCCGAGTTTTTGCCTCCGCGACCGCTGAAGCCGCACACCGCTTGGCCTGTCGGTACCTGTCTGCTGCCTCAGGACCCGTCCCACCACCCGAAGGCGGAGGGAAGCTACCCTCTCGTCCACCGGGTTGAACTCCAACGTGCAGGCTTTGAGCCGAGGGGCAACAAGAATTGCCACTCCAGCCCGTCGCCTCTCACTGCCGGCAACGCCAGAGTGGAAGAGAGTCCAGCCCCTCTCAAGAGAAGTGGTTCCAGAGCCCTTGTTGTGCGTCGAAGTGAGTCCGATTATATCTAGCCGGAACTTCTCCACCTCACGCACTAGCTCAGGCTCCTTCCCCCCCAGCGAAGTGACGTTCCACGTCCCAAGAGCCAGCTTATGTAGCCGAGGATCGGACCGCGTGTCCGAGTTTTTGCCTCCGCGACCGCTGAAGCCGCACACCGCTTGGCCTGTCGGTACCTGTCTGCTGCCTCAGGAGTCCCATGAGCCAAAAGAACCCGATAGGACTCCTTCTTCAGCCTGACGGCATCCCTCACCTAAACATGAGACCGCAAATCCGATGACACAACTACAAAGTCGATCATGGAACTGCGGCCTAGGGTGTCCTGGCCAAGTGCACATATGGACACCCTTATGTTTGAACATGGTGTTTGTTATCGACAATCTGTGACGAGCACAAAAGTCCAATAACAGAACACCACTCGGGTTCAGATCCGGGCGGCCATTCTTCCCAATCACACCTCTACAGGTTTCACTGTCGCTGCCAACATGAGCGTTGAAGTCCCCCAGTAGAACGAGGGAATCACCCGGGGGAGCACTCTCCAGTACTCCCTCGAGTGAATCCAAAAAGGGTGGGTACTCTGAGCTGCCGTTTGGCGCGTAAACGCAAACAACAGTCAGGACCCGTCCCACCACCCGAAGGCGGAGGGAAGCTACCCTCTCGTCCACCGGGTTGAACTCCAACGTGCAGGCTTTGAGCCGAGGGGCAACAAGAATTGCCACTCCAGCCCGTCGCCTCTCACTGCCGGCAACGCCAGAGTGGAAGAGAGTCCAGCCCCTCTCAAGAGAAGTGGTTCCAGAGCCCTTGCTGTGCGTCGAAGTGAGTCCGATTATATCTAGCCGGAACTTCTCCACCTCACGCACTAGCTCAGGCTCCTTCCCCCCCAGCGAAGTGACGTTCCACGTCCCAAGAGCCAGCTTATGTAGCCGAGGATCGGACCGCCAAGCGCCCTGCCCTCGGCTTCCGCCCAGCTCACACTGCACCCGACCTCTATGGCCCCTGCTATGGGTGGTGAGCCCATTGGAGGGGGGACCCACGTTGCCTCTTCGGGCTGTGCCCGGCCGGGCCCCATGGGGACAGGCCCGGCCACCAGGCGCTCGCCATTGACATCGTGCCCCACCTCCGGGCCTGGCTCCAGAGGGGGGCCCCGGTGACCCGCGTCCGGGCGAGGGAAATCTGGGTCCTTTGTTTGTGTTCTTCATCGAGGTCTTCGATGAAGACCATCGATGTTATCCATTGATAACGTGACAATGTTAAATGTTGATGAACATCAAGGTTAATTGATGTTAAATGACAAAACGGATTATAAAGACAATGTATATGTATGTATATATATATATATATATATATATATATATATATATATATATATATATATATATATATATATATATATATATATATATATATATACATACATACATACATACATATATATATACATACATATATATATATATATATATATATATATATATATATATATATATATATATATATATATATATATAGTGGGGCAAAAAAGTATTTAGTCACCCACGATTGTGCAAGTTCTCCCACTTAAAATGATGACAGAGGTCTGTAATTTTCATCATAGGTACACTTCAACTGTGAGAGACAGAATGTGAAAAAAAATCCAAGAATTCACGTTGTAGGATTTTTAAAGAATTTATTTGTAAATTATGGTGGAAAATAAGTATTTGGTCACTTCAAACAAGGAAGATCTCTGGCTCTCACAGACCTGTAACTTCTTCTTTAAGAAGCTCTTCTGTCCTCCACTTGTTACCTGTATTAATGGCACCTGTTTGAACTTGTTATCTGTATAAAAGACACCTGTCCACAGCCTCAAACAGTCAGACTCCAAACTCCACTATGACCAAAACCAAAGAGCTGTCGAAGGACACCAGGAAAAGAATTGTAGACCTGCACCAGACTGTGAAGAGTGAATCTACAATAGGCAAGCAGCTTGGTGTGAAAAAATCAACTGTGGGAGCAATTATCAGAAAATGGAAGACATACAAGACCACTGATAATCTCCCTCGATCTGGGGCTCCACGCAAGATCTCATCCCGTGGGGTCAAAATGATCATGAGAACGGTGAGCAAAAATCCCAGAACCACACGGGGGGACCTGGTGAATGACCTGCAGAGAGCTGGGCCAAAGTAACAAAGGTTATCATCAGTAACACACTACGCCGACAGGGAATCAAATCCTGCAGTGCCAGACGTGTCCCCGTGCTTAAGCCAGTGCATGTCCAGGCCCGTCTGAAGTTTGCCAGAGAGCACATGGATGATACAGCAGAGGATTGGGAGAATGTCATGTGGTCAGATGAAACTAAAATAGAACTTTTTGGTATAAACTCAACTCGTCGTGTTTGGAGGAAGAAGAATACTGAGTTGCATCCCAAGAACACCATACCTACTGTGAAGCATGGGGGTGGAAACATCATGCTTTGGGGCTGTTTTTCTGCTAAGGGGACAGGCCGACTGATCCGTGTTAAGGAAAGAATGAACGGGGCCATGTATCGTGAGATTTTGAGCCAAAACCTCCTTCCATCAGAGAGAGCTTTGAAGATGAAACGTGGCTGGGTCTTCCAGCATGACAATGATCCCAAACACACCGCCCGGGCAACGAAGGAGTGGCTCCGTAAGAAGCATTTGAAAGTCCTGGAGTGGCCTAGCCAGTCTCCAGACCTCAACCCCATAGAGAATCTATGGAGGGAGTTGAAAGTCCATGTTGCTCGGCGACAGCCCCAAAACATCACTGCTCTCGAGAACATCTGCATGGAGGAATGGGCCAAAATACCAGCTGCTGTGTGTGCAAACCTGGTAAAGACCTATAGTAATCGTTTGACCTCTGTTATTGCCAACAAAGGTTATATTACAAAGTATTGAGTAGAATTTTTGTTATTGACCAAATACTTATTTTCCACCATAATTTACAAATAAGTTCTTTAAAAATCCTACAATGTGAATTCCTGGATTTTTTTTTCACATTCTGTCTCTCACAGTTGAAGTGTACCTATGATGAAAATGACAGACCTCTGTCATCATTTTAAGTGGGAGAACTTGCACAATTGGTGGCTGACTAAATACTTTTTTGCCCCACTGTATATATATATATACAGCCTGGCCCCCGGCCAAAATTTTTTAACCCAATGCGGCCCCCGAGTCAAAAGGTATATGGTATACAGGCACACATTTACACCCTACTGGGCATTGGATCACATCAACAGTATACAAAACGGGTTATTTTCTGGCGCATTTAAAAATCAATTAAAACGCATCAGCAATTAAAACATATACCGTAAATTTCTCTGCTTGGCTTATGCAACTTGCGGTCAATAAAGTTTGATTCAAAGTACACACTTCACAAATATATATTAACTGCTCTGACCACATGATAGCGACCAATACACATGTAACAATGTTAATTAAATGACAAGCATGACACACTTTAACAACAAGAGTTTACAACTTTTAGTTGTAGCAGAACAGCGACTGTCTACAACTTGCAATCTGATTGGCTATCGCAAATGTCTCTCAACTCTATGTTCTCAAGTTCATCCTCAAAAAGTATCGAATGCTTAAACCAAAAATAAACAAAAGCATAGTGCCGCTAAGAAAAGCCATTGAAGCTTAGAGATGGCTATGCAAAATGAAACTAAAACTGAACTGGCTGCGAAGTAAACAAAAACAGAATGCTGGACGACAGCAAAGACTTACAGCGTGTGGAGCAGCAGACGGCAACCACAAAGTACATCCGTACATGACATGACAATCAACAACAAAATAGGAGCGCAAGACAAGAACTAAAACACTACACACAGGAAAACACCAAAAAACTCAAAATAAGTCACGGCGTGATGTGACAGTACACCTACCGGTACTTTGAGACGAGCTATAGTGATGCATGGTTGGTTATGGTTTGAATTTATATCCAACAATTGCGAAAACTACTTTTTACTGTCAATACCGGCTGCTGAGTTTCATTTTTTATGTTTTCTACTTGTGGTGTGCCTCGGGATTTTTTCCATGAAAAAAATGTGCCCTGGCTCAAAAAAGGTTGAAAAACACTGGTTTACAGCGCACGGAAGCCCACATTGTTGATCTTGAAGGTGTCTGGCAGATTTGGTACAGCATGGCAACATAAGCTAGCTGAACTCTGATTGGATACAAACTAAAACTAAAAACAACAGCACTGGAAGGACCATAATATGACATGAAGAGAATATGAATAATTTTAGATATTTAGGGAAAGTAAATAAAAAAATATTGTAGCTTTAATTTTGATCATGATTTCTAGTTATGTTAGGCCAGCAGAGAAGGCCTTGCTGGCCCTGACGGCACACCACTGCCTATAACTATGTTTACTATCTCATTTACATACATGTTTATCTTATTTTCGACTGGCCGCTAAACAAAGGTGCATTGAACAACATCATGACCACACTTACATTACACACCAAAGACTATAAAAATGGAACCCATTACCTCCCTGCTTGGCACTCAGCATCAAGGGTTGGAATTGGGGGTTAAATCACCAAAAATGACTCCCGGGCGCGGCCACCGCTGCTGCTCACTGCTCCCCACACCTCCCAGGGGGTGATCAAGGGTGATTGGTCAAATGCAGAGAATAATTTCGCCACACCTGGTGTGTGTGTGACAATCATTGGTAATTTAACTTTAACTTAACTGTTCATCTTAGAATTGATTTTAAAACCTTGCTGTTTGTTTTTAAAGCTTTACACGGACTGGCACCTCAGTATATCTCGGACCTCATCCAAATTTACAATCCTGCGCGCGCTCTGAGGTCCGAGAGCCAGCTCCAGCTCGTAGTGCCCAAGACCAGACTTAAAACCAGGGGAGACAGGGCCTTCTCTGTGGTCGGCCCTAAGCTCTGGAACACTCTGCCCTTCCATGTTCGAACTGCTCCCACAGTGGAGTGTTTTAAGTCTTGTCTTAAGACCCACTTTTATTCTCTGGCTTTTAACACTACGTAAGTTGTGTGGTCCTCTGTTGTCCTCTGTGTTTTTAAAATTTTGATTTCTATTTACTGTTTTAATTGGTTTTACACTTTAAAATCGTTTTTAATCAAATTTATTTTATATTGTTTTTATATTGGTTTTATATGTATTTATTTTTTGTTTTTATTCAGTCATTGGTGGAGCTAAGGATAATATTTAAATATTGTTTTTAATATTGTTGTGCAGCATTTTGGAAGCATTTTGTTGTTTAAATGTGCTATAGTGGATTGGATTGGATTAACATACATGTTTATCTTATTTTCGACTGGCCGCTAAACAAAGCTACATTGAACAACATCATGATCACACTTACACTACACAAACACAAATCAACATGTTTAAAAATGAGTAGGAGGAAGAACGTCATACTCCAGTTTTTGTCCAAACTAGTCTTTCTATTCAGAGTCGTGGGGTGACATTGTTTGTTTAACCGCTAGATGGCAGTGTCTAAACAAAAGGTATTGTATTGTCGTCGAATAAGAACGTTATCCAATCGCATGCTAATATTTCCTCTGTGTATCCGGTATCAAATAGTTTGACATGACAATAAAGAAATGTTATGTTTATAGTCGATGCAATGTTTTATTTGAATATTTTAAAAGAAAATGACGCGTAATATAACCACATTAGTTAGGTAGCTGTTCGTCAAACTAGGTTAAAAAACACAAATCCAGCGTTCTTGGTGGTTAATCATGTCAGGGTCGTGGCTCAGAAGCTGTCGGTGTTACTTTAACTACAATGTGGCCAACCTGCGGGGTTATGTTCGTGCTGCTGCCGCCAGAAGAGTACGGATTACACGCCACCTGGACTCGGACTTCGCCAGACGCTGCTCCACCATGACTGTGGGTGAGGTGCGGGTCAGGTTTGCCCCAAGTCCGACGGGTGAGGACGCTTATGTTCTTTTTAACTGAGGTGCACACAACAACAACATATGTAAGCTCCCCTTGAATAGTGCTGCTGCTCCATACTGTCACTTCCTGAAAAAGCAATTGGCTAGGGATGTCCGATAATATCGGCCGATAAATGCGTTAAAATGTAATAGCGGAAATTATCGGTATCAGTTTTTATTATTATCGGTATCGTTTTTTTGGGGGGGGGGGGGGGGGGGGGGTTATTAAATCAACATAAAAACACAAGATACACTTACAATTAGTGCACCAACCCAAAAAACCTCCCTCCCCCATTTACATTCATTCACACAAAAGGGTTGTTTCTTTCTGTTATTAATATTCTGGTTCCTACATTATATATCAATATATATCAATACAGTCTGCAAGGGATACAGTCCGTAAGCACACATGATTGTGCGTCCATTAATAGTACTAACCTTTAACAGTTAATTTTACCAATTTTCATGAATTACTAGTTTCTATGTAACTGTTTTTATATTGTTTTACTTTCTTTTTTTATTCAAGAAAATGTTTTTAATTTCCATCCATCCATCCATCCATTTTCTACCGCTTATTCCCTTTGGGGTCGCGGGGGGGGGGGCGCTGGAGCCTATCTCAGCTACAATCGGGCGGAAGGCGGTGTACACCCTGGACAAGTCGCCACCTCATTGCAGGGCCAACACAGATAGACAGACAACATTCACACTCACATCCACACACTAGGGCCAATTTAGTATTGCCAATCAACGTATCCCCAGGTGCATGTCTTTGGAGGTGGGAGGAAGCCGGAGTACCGGGAGGGAACCCACGCAGTCACGGGGAGAACATGCAAACTCCACACAGAAAGATCCCGTGCCCGGGATTGAACCCAAGACTACTTAGGACCTTTGTATTGTGAGGCAGATGCACTAAGCCCTCTGCCACCTAAATTTGAAATGTAACCTGTAAATAAAATACATTATATGACATTGAATATTTATTAAAACTTTAATTAAATATTGTAAATAAAATTACATTATATGACATGTTTATGTAATTATTGATTTATGTTTTTTCATAGATCATACTTACCTTAGATTTATCAAAATATTTATTTCAATTCAAATTAAATGTTGAAAATAAAAATATATAATAAAATAAATGATAAATGGGTTATACTTGTATAGCGCTTTTCTACCTTCAAGGTACTCAAAGCGCTTTGACAGTACCACATTCACCCATTCACACACACATTCACACACTGATGGCGGGAGCTGCCATGCAGGAGCAAGGGTGAAGTGTCTTGCCCAAGGACACAACGGACGTGACTAGGATGGTAGAAGGTGGGGATTGAACCCCAGTAACCAGCAACACTCCGATTGCTGGCACGGCCATTCTACCAACTTCAACACGCCGTTCATTAAATATTTATAATTTTTTTTTAAAAGTACCTTATCTTCACCATACCTGGTTGTCCAAATTAGGCATAATAATGTGTTAATTCCACGACTGCATATATCTGTTGATATCGGTATCGGTTGATATCGGTATCGGTAATTAAAGAGTTGGACAATATCGGAATATCGGCAAAAAGCCATTATCGGACATCCCTAATTGATACCGTTGCAAAGACATTGGAAAACACTGTCCAATTGTACTCAAACCATTGTGATAGGTCAAATATTAAGGGAACCGCCATTTTTTGAAGTTTGATGTCTTGGATTATCCATTAAAACAGACTTGGGCAAATTAAGGCCCGGGAACCACATACGGCCCCTTAAGATTTTCAATCTGGCCCGCCGGACATTCCCAAATATTTTTTTTAGATCTTTTAGACAGAAACTGTACGGATCCCTGCACATTATGGTGTGCAGGGATGTTTTTAAATGACCGTAAGTCTTGAACTATACAAAGTAGGGGTGTGGGAAAAAATCGATTCAAAATCGAATCGCGATTCTCACGTTGTGCGATTCAGAATCGATTCTCATTTGTAAAAAATATTATTTTTTTTGTGGATTTTTTTAAAATGATTTTTATTTTTTATTTTTTATTAAACAATCCAACAAAACAATACACAGCAATACCATAACAATGCAATCCAATTCCAAAACCAAACCCGACCCAGCAACACTCAGAACTGCAATAAACAGAGCAATTGAGAGGAGACACAAACACGACACAGAACAAACCAAAAGTAGTGAAACAAAAATGAATATTATCAACAACAGTATCAATATTAGTTACAATTTCAAAATAGCAGTGATTAAAAATCCCTCATTGACATTATCATTAGACATTTATAAAAAAAAAAAAAAAAAAGAACAATAGTGTCACAGTGGCTTACACTTGCATCGCATCTCATAAGCTTGACAACACACTGTGTCCAATATTTTCACAAAGATAAAATAAGTCATATTTTTGGTTCATTTAATAGTTTATACACATCTACATTATTGCAATCAGTTGATAAAACATTGTCCTTTACAATTATAAAAGCTTTTTACAAAAATCTACTACTCTGCTTGCATGTCAGCAGACTGGGGTAGATCCTGCTAAAATCCTATGTATTGAATGAATAGAGAATCCTTTTGAATCGGAAAAAAAATCCTTTTTGAATGGAGAATCGTGTTGAATTGAAAAAAAAAGAAAAGATTTTGAATCGAATCGTGACCCCAAGAATCGATATTGAATCGAATCGTGGGACACCCAAAGATTCACAGCCCTAATACAAAGTATTTCAATGGTTGGAATCTGCGCTTTTGCATGATATACTAAGTTACTATGGTCATCTAATTAGTTACTATGGTAATATCATTAGTTACTATGGTAATGTAAGTGACAGCAGCTCAGACGAGGCACCAAGCAGTGTGGGTGGGGACCGTTTCCACAGAGTGTTTCCAGAGTGGCCAGCCTGAAATGCGGGTGTCAGGGACAGACGTGGAAGGATATTTTTACAACAAAGTTCTAAAGCTTAGTGATATATCAGATGTATCAGATTGTAGTTTTTTTTTTTTTTTTTACCCTTCGCATTCATATTTCGCTGTGTTTGTTGCATTTTTGTTGCGTTTCACTTGATTGTATAATATGTCGCTTGTGACGTTCATATGTTGTCAATATTCAGTGTTTCATCGTTCATAGTTAATATTGTAAATCCCACAGTCTTTATTTTCATGTACAGTCTGGGTGACTCATTCAGTAAAAAAATGAAAAAATTCCATTCCGTTTTTTTAAGGCGGTCTGTCATAACGTTTTTAGCATTCAATCAGACATTATTGTGAGGTTTTGTATTAGTGTTCCTAAAAATAGATATACAGGCCCCCAGACACATTTTTTTCATCTAAATCAGCCCCCCCGAGGCAAAATATTTGCCCAGTCCTGTATTAAGACATTAGAGCAGGGGTGTCAAACTCATTTTAGCTCAGGGGCCGCATGGGGGAAAATCTATTCCTAAAGTGGGCCGGAATGGTAAAATCATGGCACGATAACTTAAAAATAAAGACAACTCCAGGTTGTTTACTTTGTTTTACTGTGGCCAAAAATAGAACAAGCACATTATGAAAACGTACGAATCACAAATAATCCTCTGGACATAACACTTCAAGGTTGTTGAAATTTCTGAGGAAATCGGTGCAGTTTGAAAAACACAATGAAGAACACAATGAGTTTAGACTATCTACAAAACCAGGATTAAACATTAAATCCCAGTCTTTATGGGATCGAACAAAAAACACGACATGTAAACTCTTCGAGGTATCAAATATCTCCTTTGTCATGTCCAGGTATCATTCCAGTGCTATCTCAACAAACTGTACAAAACGGAGGTAAAAACTATAATCGAAAGGGTTAAGTTTTCTCGTTTTTGACAGAGACATTATGGGGGAGTAAGGGTGCCAAATAACGATGCGTTCGAAGCAGAAGACATAAAACGGCAGGTTTTAAGATTCATTTGGGCCGAGGGCTTTACGTTGTACCTCTTGCTAGTCCTAACAGAATTGCTATTGTGACATCCAGTGGACACATTTACAACAGCAGTTTCTTTCATTCCAAAAAAAATGCAGCTCATTTTAGATACGTTTGACACCCCTGCATTAGCGAAATGTGTGACCTATATTTGGGAAAATGAATGGATGGGTGGATGGAACGTCAAAACATCAAAGCTCCCTTATTTGTCATAAATGCATGAATAAAAAAACAAAACAGATGGTTAAGTTCAGCAACCCAAAGAAAATCACCCATCCATCCATCCATCCATTTTCTACCTCTTGTCCCTTTTGGGGTCGCGGGGGGTGCTGGAGCCTTCCTCAGCTGTATTCGGGCGGAAGGCGGGGTACACCCTGGACAAGTCGCCACCTCATCGCAATGAAATTTTTTTTAAAATCTTGATTAATTAATTCATTTATTTATTCAGTTAAGTTATTTAGTGACCTTAAAATTAACAGAAACATTTCTCTAGCTTCCATATTTTCCTGGAATTTTCGACAGATGATAAAAACAGATAATAAAAAATAAATTAATCTAAAAACAAACTATTGGGGGGGTGGGGGGGGGGGGGGGGTGCTGGAGCCTATCTCAGCTGCATTCGGGCGGAAGGCGGGGTACACCCTGGACAGATCGGGAAATTTCAAAGTCAAGACACTTCTGGGAAATTTGAACTACGTCCTAAACTTCTGTGCTCTTCAATTAGTCCCAAAATAACCCCTCCAAGCAGAACGTAATGACGCACATCGCAAGCAATGTGCAATAGGTCAGCGGCCCATTGTCATGTACCTACTTCATGTAGGTGTCTCAGTGCCTTTGGGCATACAGTGTCTTGTTTAAAGTACTTTAATCTCACGCTGCTGCAGGTTTCTTGCACCTGGGTGGTCTCCGAACTGCACTCTACAATTACATCTTTGCCAAGAAGTACAGGGGCTCCTTCATCCTGCGCTTGGAGGACACTGATCAAAGCAGGTTGGTGCCAGGAGCTGCAGAGGCCATTGAGGAGATGCTAGAGTGGGCAGGTAGGACACACGTGGTCCACACTCATCAAACTATGATATGAATATGAAATAATATGAAATCTGCCTCCACAGGTATACCTCCAGATGAGAGTCCAGGCCAAAGCGGGCCAGTGGGTCCTTATTTCCAGTCGAAGAGACTGGACCTTTACAAACAGACTGCTTCTCGGCTTGTTGAAGGTGGCCATGCCTACTACTGTTTCTGCAGCTCCCAGAGACTGGAGCTGCTCAAAAAGGAATTTTTGAGGACGGGACAGACTCCAAGGTAACAGTTTTTTAATTTAGTTTTAGTCACAGTCTTTTGACGAAAATGTTTTTTAGTTGTAGTCATACTTTTCGTCATCTAAATTGATTTGGTTTTAGTCAATTTTTAGTCGACTAAATTATTCAACATTTTAGTGGACTAAAATTACAGTAAATTTCTATCCATCCATTTTTCTACCGCTTGTCCCTTTGGGGTCACAAGCAACGTTCCCTCTAAGGTGCGCGCCTGCGCAATTGTGCACTGCTCAAGCGTCCTCTGCGCACAGCAAATATATGCCGCGCACCAAATCAAATCCCATCTGAATTATAAACAAAATAAACACATTTATTCTGTATAATTTTGCAATGCAACTCTGAGTGACAGTGACAACAAGCGGCCCTAACAGTGTTCGTCAACACCGTTCAATTGAACACCGTTCAATTATTGTAACGTCTATCGAGATGCTTCGAGGACAGGAATTATATTGATCACTTTATTGAGCAAAACTGTTTATATTCGGCCATAACCACACCAAAAACATGAGTAAAAAACTTCTATCTCGAAAAACTATTCATTTTCTGCCGTACAAACCAGGCCAAAACCAACTTGTCATTTGTCACAACACGCATACCACTAAGCTACTGGTGCGTTTATGGCCACACAAAAAGTCGGACAACTCAAACACCACACAAAGTTACACTATGACTCCTCAGTCATACGTGTGCTTATTCTACTGTCATTTATTATTAATGTTAATTTATTTATATTAATCTTGGAATGCTGTTACTAGAGAAAGTTATAGGAATGCACACTTCATCCTATGCTTACATTTCATTGTGCAACATGAGGATGTTTAAGGGGAACTAAATGTGATCTCTGAAAGGGGTAGAAATGATTTCCAAAGCAGGACCCCCACCCAGACATACCGGGTATAGTATAATACTAATCCATAGCTTATGAAAAACAAGATTTCTTTTATTTTCATTACAAGTGGGCCAAATCACTAATATTACAAAATAATCTCATGAAAATGACTCCTCTCATTTGAGTGTTACTATAAAAGATTGGTTTGAGACAGGTGTGCTGCTGGTATTGCCACGCGTGATGTTGCTCACATGTGCTCCACTGAATGCTCAGGGAGTTTTTGTGTTTGCTCAGACACATGAACAATTAGAGGGAACATTGGTCACAAGTGTGGCTGGAGCCTATATTTTGTCGACTAAAATATAAATACGAAGTTGGCCTGACACCACTTTTTTAGGGTTATTGCAGAGCATCTCAAAAACTAAATCAACAACGAGACCTGCACTCCATGAATATATCAATAAGTACATTTCACACTAACCTTACTTTGTTTTATTTTAGCTGAAATTAAGCATTAATACTTTTTTTTTTGAATAACATGACTACAATGGTCATATGAAGAAACACACGTATTCAATATTGTGTATAACTACACCGAGTATGTTTGTATGTCTGCCATTATTAGCTGAACAGTGTGCTGAGAATATCCAATAGAATTTACTGTACGTGTATTTTGCTTATTAAATTGGCGGGCAAGCTGGCCCATGGTGTACTACAAAAGTAGTAATAGAGTGAGCGGTTTTGCTCCTGCTCTACCATCTTAAATAGTATTGTATTCTGGACAATAAAGCGCACAGGTATATTAGCCGCACCTACAAACTTTTAGGGGGAAAAATATTGTTCATTATATTGGTCTGGAACAACATGGCACACAAACAACTATCAGAAATGTAGCCAATATTACGTACAGATAATGTGTCATGAAACATGGAAAAATAAACTAAATACACAAAGAACATAATTAAAGGAAATTAAATGAGCTCAAATATACCGTGCCTACAAACAAGGCATAATGATGCAATATGTACATACAGCTAGCCTAAATAGCATTTTGGCATCGATTAGCTTGCAGTCATGCACTGACCAAATATTCCTGATTAGCAATCCAACAAGTCAATAACATCAACAAAGCTCACCTTTGTGCATACACGCAAAGCATAAAACGTTTGGTGGACAAAGTGAGACAAAGACGGATTGTCATAAAACACGTCTTTCTGTGGCAGCGTCGGAGAAAGTTATACATGTAAACAAACTGTTGAGTCACAGTCCACACAACGGTGAGTTCAAGGGCCGCTGAAATTAGTAGGACAAAACGTAGCTCGCCAAATACTCTCATCAGTGAAGCATAAACACAAACATATTAAACAGTGGGCTTTCTACCAATTAGGAAGGTTTGTGTCGTGTTTGTCCTCCTACAGAAACTATCACAACAAAAAACATATTTTTCACCCCATTTTTTTTCCATTTCCATACATTTTTGAAAAAGCTACATGGAACCACCAGGGCGGTGCCAAAGAGCCGCATGTGGCTCTAGAGCCGCGGGTTGCTGACTTAGACAAAAAAATGTTGTCAACAAAATTAACACTGTTCCTTCCACAAACTCTAATTAAAACCTTCAACTCGTCTTCCTTTTTGTTTCAGGTATGACAACCGGTGTCGACACCTTCGGCCTGAGCAGGTACAGGAGAAGCTGGTGCAGGGTGCGCCTCACGTGATCAGGTTTCGACTCGAGGAGGGAGTGGAGGCCTTTCAGGATCTCATCTTTGGATGGTATCGTCACGAGGTGGCCCAGGTAGCGCTAAGAGAGATTTAAATGCCTTCGGTTTGTTTTATTTTGTGTGTAAATCATTGACTACACATTTCAATCTGGATTATAATTAATTTTAGACTTTTAGAAAGGTCAGAAATTCCTATCCATGTCAAATCCAGGTAAAATAATCCCGTTGAATTTATTGCATAATATAACAAAACAATGGAAAAACAAGTAGTCAATATCAATATCATAAAGCATTAATTAACTGTACAGGTAATGATATAAGTACACATCTAACAGTTATATTAGTGTAAAAATAAGTTCATCTTTGTATAAACAAATACATTTAAGCTACCAACGGGAGGCGATTCTCTAACAGTTATCACTAAACAGAGCTGCCAGTGTTGTGTACGTTCTATTCGTGCTGAGCAGCTGTGACAGAAACCGCTTTCCTGCGTCAGAATAACTCCATCGTTGGTTCTGTGGCTGTCATTATCACACGTTTCCTCTCTGCCATCACCTGAACTAAAATGCAAAAAGCAAAACACAAAACAAAACATAATGTCTTCTGAGGCATGCGACTTGATTTTACCAGAGCTTGCTCTCTTTGGTGCCCATATTTTTTACCATCATTCCTTCTGTTCTCCCCTATAGGTGGAGGGCGACCCTGTGATGATGAAAGCCGACGGTTTTCCTACCTATCACCTTGCCAACATAGTGGACGACCACTACATGAGGGTCAGTCACGTCCTGCGGGGCTCCGAATGGCTCATCTCCACCTCTAAGCACATCCTCATGTACCGCGCTCTCGGATGGCAACCGCCCGTTTTTGGACACCTGCCGCTCTTGACCAACAAGGACGGCAGCAAACTGTCCAAAAGACAGGGGGACATATTCATCCAGAAATTCCAGAGAGACGGTGTGCTGCCAGAGGCTCTGCTGGATATAACCACCAACTGCGGCTCGGGATTCAGCAGTGAGTGATCAGTGCGTACAGTGAGTAACGTGTATGCTTGTAATTCACTAAAAGCAGCGTCTGGTAACACTTTCCTGTCCTCCTGGTAGCCAATCGGATGGGACGGAAAATAGACGAGCTTATTTCAGAGTTTAACCCCTCAAAGATCACAACGCACTCTGCTCTTCTTGACCTGGACAAACTTCCTGAGTTCAACAAGTGAGTCCCTTTTTATTTGGTATTGTTATTGTTGCTTTTATCACTATTAATATTGTTTTTGACTTTATTAACTGTAAACCGTGTTACTTCAAGGGCCGCCAAAAATGTTTCTCCACTGTGGTCCGTATGGGCTGAAGCAGTACTCAGTTGCAATACACTTTCCCACCACTAGTGGCAGTAATGACAATATCAAACAAACAGAAGAAGTCATAGAGAAGTTTCTTAAGCGCAAAAATTATGATTAAAGTGTTGAAGCTGTATTTTCATTTGCACTTTAATTTTATTAACAGTTTATTTAAGAAACATATATATCATTATTATGTATTAATTTAGTGACAATCTATTTATTTTAGCACTATGTAATTGTATATACATTTATTTTTCATCAGTTTTATTTTGCAGTGTAGTTGATTTGTATTTATTTTTGTAAACAGCTTGACCTATAACTTGAGAATAATCTTTGTGAGTAACACATGCTTTCATATCATTTGACAAGGTTGTAAACTGTCTGTAGGTTAGATATAGTTATTGAATATGATTAAAACACTCAGTATTAATATTTGAGTGGGTCCCATGCCCCTCTGTAGTGGAAAAGTTGGGCCCCGAGGTAAAAAAGGTTAAGAACTCCTGACTTAAGCCACCAGAAAGACCTTTATTTGCTTGTATAATTTAGTATTTTGTATTGTTTGTACAATACAATACAATACAATACAATAGAATGGAGTACATTTCAGCAAACATTTAATTACAGTATATCTTCTCAAGGGACTATACTACAGAAATTAGCTTTGGGTATACCTTAGAGCAGGGGTAGGGAACCTATTGCTCTCGAGCCAGATGTGGCTCTTTTGATGACTGCATCTGGCTCTCAGATAAATCTTAGCTAACATTGCTTAACACAATAAGTAATGAATAATTTCGCTGGTAATCACAGTGTTAAAAATAACGTTCAAAATATAAAACATTCTCATGCATTTTAATCCATCCATCCGTTTTCTACCGCGCCTGTTCAAAAAGTTGCATTAATGGTAAGAAGTATTTTATTTACTATTGATTAGCTTCATAATAGCAATGTTATTAAAAAGAATAAGAGACTTATTGTACTGTAAAAATGTTGGTCTTACTTAAAAATGCACACATTTAGTTGTATTCGGTGTTAAAAAATATTATATGGCTCTCACGGAAATACATTTAAAAATATTTGGCTTTCATGGCTCTCTCAGCCAAAAAGGTTCCCGACCCCTGCCTTAGAGTAAATGTCGTTAACAGGGGGTCCGCACAGATACTGTAGGGGGTGGTTACATTTTTGGTTGATTAGACTCAATTTTAATGTATTTTTTTATATCTCCTTGCAATTTTTCCACACATTTAAATGTATTTAAATACACATTAAAATGTATCCAACACATTCTAGTGTAGTTTAGAAATGGCAGTGGCGTGGTCACCCTACTCACTGTACCTGGGTTTAAAATAAAAATTGTTATATTTCTATACTCATGTGAGTATTTAAGTTTAGCACTCTAATTGCCAGCTAGCAGAGTAAGCTGCCAGCTAGCGATTAGCAGCATTATACTGTATTATTTGGTCATCATAGTATTGCACAATAACAAGGTACAATTAGCAGCAGTTCAATTGAAAACCCATCTCAATTATTTACAGCTATATAAAGTAAGTAGGGGGTCTCCGCTATATCTTTCCCTCAGTTTGGGGGTCCTTGGCATGGAAAATGTTGAAGACCCCTGCTTTAAAGTAGTCGGTGTAGAGTTTGTATAGAAATACAGTGTTACGCCCCTTCAGACTGGCAGTCTGACATCAATGTTGTCAACATAACATGACATTATATACTCTTATCAAACAGAGTTGCTGCGGTAGTTGTATGTCTTGACAACAATGAAGCTTACGTTGGAGGTGTGTTTGGGTTAGTTGGAAAACTGCCATGAGTACCAATTTCCCAGGAATGGGATAAAGTACGCACTCATGCAGACACAGGACACAATTATCCTGCTACTCACATGTGTTGACTCATTTTCAGTGCATAGAAAATCCATACTGGTGTACACAGACTACTCCTAAAGTATATCCAAGGTTTATTTCTATTTGTGCCCTGAGAAGAAGATATTTTGTGGGACAATGGTTGCTGAAATGTGAGGGTTGTCATTTATGTATACACCTTTAAGGCTTGAGTTCTCTGCCATGATTGAGCAAACTGCACGTAATATCTCAAATTGTCTCCCCCGCAGAATCCACCTGCAGCACCGTATTGAAAGTGAGCAGCAGTGCAATTTTCTGATAAAGGAACTGCAGGGACAAATCCAGGAGGCCTATGCGGGCGAGGTGCAGCAGGATGGAGACGTCCTGCGTGAGGATTATATTAGGAGGGTTCTGCACTTACGTAAGGTAGATAGTGAAATGTAATTCAATTCAATGTATTTATTTATACAGGACTTTTAAAAACAACCCCAGGTGACCAAAGTGCTGTACAGACTATGGATGTAACGATAAGAAAGTTTCATATCTCACTTATTGTGAGCAAAATTATTACAGGTATAATTACTTTCACGGTATTGTTGAATGTGCTCAAAAAGTAGTTTTTAACCAAGTTTTATTAAAAAAAAAAAAAAAAATACACACAATATACTTTTTTTAACTATTAAATATTGTTCTTCTTAAGGGGAACAGGACTTTAAAAAAAATGTTGCTTATTTTTTACAATTGTTATGAGAGACAAGCACACATATTTTTCTTTTTATATGCATTGATTGCATTCCAACTCGTAAATAAGCGCTGGCAAGAGTCCGCTAACAATGGAGGTAATTCCATCTATTCTGCCTCTAAAGCCCTTTTAAAAACATCCAAATATCTCTATCAATTTTTATATACATCGGGGGTGTCCAAACTTTTGACTTAAGGGTCGCATTGGGCTAAAAAAATTCATGCAAAGTAACCATTTAAATATATATATATATATATATATATATATATATATATATATATATATATATATATATATATACATAGTCAAGGTTTCTGTGATTTATCCGTTATACAGTGCCCGGGTAGAGCGTAATATAAGTTAGGTCAGGAAAAAACACAGAGGCTATATCATACCTACAAGCCTGTTTCGCAGGTTTCCCTGCTCGTCATCATATAGCCTCTGTGCTTTTCCCTGACCTAACTTATATATATATATATATATATGTATGTATGTATGTATGTATGTATGTATGTATGTATGTATGTATGTATGTATGTGTGTGTATATATATATATATATATATATATATATATATATATATATATATATATATATATTTATTTATATATAGTGCTGCGATGAGGTGGCGACTTGTCCAAGGTGTACACCGCCTTCCGCCCGATTGTAGCTGAGATAGGCTCCAGCGCCCCCCCGCGACCCCGAAGGGAATAAGCGGTAGAAAATGGATGGATGGATGGATGTATATAGTGTGTGTTTACAAATTATAATCACATAATAGATATATAATTATTATTATAATTGAATATTAAGAGTTAAGTTACTCCTACTTGGTTTACACCTGTGATGACCTCTTTAAAGTTTTGTAATCAATCAGATTCAAATATGTTTAAGTGTGGAGAGAGTGCTTTTCATTTTCCCATCATGCCTTGCAGTGCATTTAAATGGTTGTAATTTAGATTTTTTTGTTATGATGATGGGACGTTTTTTTTTAAAATTATCCACAAAGTTCAGTGAGCAGGGTGTGAAATGTGTGACCATGTGTGTTGACTTTTTCTGCTGGTCGAATTTTGTTTTCTGCACCATGACTAGGAAAGGTTGTTTGGATTGGGTCAACAAGTAATTGTTGTGCTTGTAATTTAATGAAAGTACACATCGTGGTCACTGACCTGAGTTTCTCACGTTGTTCACAAATTAGTCCCACTTTTCTACCTGTAAGGCCCCTGGTTATTTACATTTAATATAAACTTGTGCCGTCGTCTCGCGGGCCTGTGTTTGGACACCCCTGATGTACATGCTGTACATATGTAATGTAATGTAACAGGCACAATCATAATAACATGTAATATTTACGTATTTTGGTAATTTTAAGCATTACGGCAGCACATTGATTTCACAGGCACATCACAACGTTTGCTATTTCATTTCAACAACAACAACCACCACTAATCACGGCAGACTTCATAAGAGCCAACGACTACTACTTTGGGACGAATGATGATCCAGAACCTTATAATTTTAGCCTAAATATACAGAGAATGAGCTACAAGGTTTAGACGCTGAGTGATAAGCAGATCCAGCTCCAATGAAACTCTAAACTTCATGTAGCAGCTTTGCTAAGTGCTAAAAAGAAATACAAACTACGAACATAAAGAAACAATCACTTACTGTACAATGTCTGCTCTCACTGGGATGCCGACTGATTGGATGTTTATATATTCCCGTTTAGATGAACAATTTATCATAATCCTAATGCAGAAAAAAAAGTTGACTAACTTTTCGGTTTATGACAACAACCTTCTACTAAACAAGTGAGGGACATTATTTATTGTACATAATTTACTTTCACCAACTCAGAGGCGATGCAGTAGTTCAGTCTGTCAATAGCTGCATTAGCTAGTTACCTCTGTGATCATGGCGCCGCTAAAAGTGGTTCCTTTGCATTTGCGCAATAACAATATCGCTAATACTTGGTTAAGATGCGGTTGATGACATTTAAGTGAAGTATTGTTGGTGCTTTTTGGATGTTGTTTTAGAGGGCTTAATGGGCGCAATAGAGTACTCCCATTTGTTGCATTGTTAGCCACCTTGTACTTGCCGCATATTACAAATTAGAATGCATAACAAAAGAAAAATATGTGTATTCTTGTCTTACATAGGGATTGTGGATGATAGGCAGCATTAAAAAAAGTACAGTTCTCCTATAAGAGCTACCGGTATATTTTTTTAGTATTAGAATACGTTTATCTTTTTCCTTTTTAATTTGTAAAGGTTTCACAATGTTTTGTATTTATAAAGAGAAAACTAGAGTTCACTTCCTGTCGTAGACACCTCCGTGTCATATTCATCTGTGTAAAAAAAAAAAAAAAAATCAGTCTGTCTTAAGAGAGAGCACACCTTGTAGGTTCAATGCTCACATCTGAATATCTAAGTTGCTCAGATAGCTATGTGTTTGTGCAAGTGTACATTGGGGTATGTCGTTTAATAGGGAAATACATTGATTTCTCATGCATTCATGTTAGCATGTATGCCATCTAGCCAGCTGAAGACCTCAAGGTTCTGTGCGGGAGAGTAAAAGGCTGCAGCAGCTCAGTTAGATAGGGCTGTTCCACTTGGTGCAAGCACTTAAAATCAGTAATTACAATTTTTAATTGAACTGGGAGCCAGTAAAGGCAGGCCAGTATGGGCATAAAGTGCTCAAGTTGCTTAGTTTTTGTTAAAAATAACATGCTGCAGTTGCCTTAGAGAGCCCTGGTCCAGCCTTACATACACAAAATTAAAGTAATTCAGATGTGACATAGCAAATGGATATATCTTTCAAAATCAGCCTTCAGAAGATACTTTTTAATTTTTGCAAGGTGTCATAGCTGAAAGAAACAAGATTTAACGACAGAAGTAATCTGTGGAGGTAAAGCAAGCCATCAAAAATTACCCCAAGGCTCCTTCCATCAGGGTGGCACTAAGAAGTTGGAGGACCAATAGCACTATAATGTCTGTGCAGAGTTTGTTTGACCCAATACCACAATTTCTGTTTTTTTGTTGCAGATTTTTTAAATCACATGGATTCTTGATGCTGAACTAGCAACAGTCATTACATTTTACAGAAGTGGTTAAATAAGAGAACATGTCTCAAGTGTGTTGTTTTTAAACCACAGGTAGACTCTGTTTGGATGCTTTAATATTGAATCAAAACTATTTTCAACCCCTCCTCAGGGTCACATATCCTCACTGAGGGAGCTTGTGAGTGCCGCCTACTCATACCTGTGGGTGCGCCCTTCCTTCTCCAGCCAACAGGTGGCAGCGCTCTCCACGGAGTCCCAACACATTGCCTCGCTGGCTCTGAGGTATTCCATTTTAATAAATACATTTTGCAAAAACACCTGAAAAGGAACATAGCTGTATTATGTATATGCACTGTAGATTAATAAAAGAACATGGAGAGGCCCCAGCAGTGGATGAGCTCAGCAGAGATTTGAAGACGCTGGCCAAGCAAACCAAATCCACCAAGTACAGAGAAGTGATGAAGCTCATTCGGCTAACTCTCAGCGGATTGCAGGTCAATGACAGCACTTGTTTACATGACAGCTTGGTTTTCTGGCATAACTCAAATAGCATGTTTAATGATGACAATAATATAACTCACATGCTGACTCAGCCACCAAATTGGCAATGTGTAATATAGAAAGAGGAAATGTGCATTTTTTTTATTCTGTACTAACTTCTTCCACTCATCCTTTGCTCTTCTTCTGGCTTTCAGCAAGGGCCCAGTGTTGGAGAAATGATGGTGGCATTGGGGCCCGCAGAAACCAGCCATCGATTCCAGAAGCTTCTGTCGCTCTCTGAGACCAGTTCAGAGATGCCATCTTCCTCGGTGTTCTTGAAAGGCTCCCAAAAAATCAGTACAACTCCTGGAATGACAGACGTCTTATAGATCCTTCCTATGGACACTAACCAATACGAGTAAAACCAACAAATCCATCCATTTTCTACCGCTTGTCCCGTTTGGGGTCGCGGGGGTGCTGGAGCCTATTCCAGCTGCACTCGGGCGGAAGGCGGGTTACACCTTGGACAAGATGCCACCTCATCACAGGGCCAACACAGATAGACCGACAACATCCACACTCATAATCACACACTAGGGCCCATATATTGTTGCCAATCAACCTATCCCCAGGTGCATGTCTATGGAGGTGGGAGGAAGCCGGAGTACCCGGAGGCAACCCACGCAGTCACGGGGAGAACATGCAAACTCCACACAGGATCGAACCCAGGACCTTCGTATTGTAAGGCACACACACTAGCCCCTGTATCACCGTGCTGCCAGTATGTATAAATATAGCACAAAAATGCAATATGCAATTAAAATCGTATATATTGTCTAATTTACCAATCATTAATCGATCAATAATGGTATAAACTTGCTAGCAGATTTTAATATTTCCAGTAAAATGTTGGCTGTCTTAGACTTTAAACAATGGCGTGCATGCAGTGTTTATTGTAAAGCGTCCCAACAGAGACGTTGATGCGCTAATGCTTTCTAAAAGGTTTATTGACAAACCGTAACAAGTCATAATCCAAGGCAGAAACAGCACACAAGCCCTAAGCAATTACGATATAATAAAAATTTTTTGGGGGGTTATTTTTATTCTCTAAAGCAGTTAAATAGAAAACAATTATTTATTGAAAACAAATATAATTTATTGGTGTGTGAAAAAGGATATTTTATATTAAATGTATCAAATATTGTTAGTCACAAAATCATGTGTTATTTAAAAAAGACTCAACTCTAAGAGATACAAATCACATATCAGATCGCCTTTGCAATATTAAGGGGAATAAAAAATTCATTGTTTTAACAAGTTAACAATCATTAACAGTGAGCTTGGAAACACTCATGTGGCAATGACGACATTCTGTGCAATCATCTAGTTGTCCAACTATTTGCAAGAATCAACCCTCTGTGTTTTTGTGTCCACGTGACTAGAGCATTTTGAAAACATGAAAATAAAACCCCTGACTTTGATTGTCAGAAGTTGGCATCTCTGCTTTAGTTGCTGTGATCATTTCACCAAGTACTCTTGCTGAAGTTCTGCTGAAGTTAACAAGCAAAAAGAAACGCTGTCATAAAAACTGTAAATATTAAACTAAAGTGTGTTGTACACTATAGCCAGTGAGTGCCATAATGAGTAGGTTTGTTTATGTCATGAGTGTGACAAGTTGATTAGTGATCTGTGTAAATAGTGTACATTACCTGCTCAGTGGCCTAGTGGTTAGAGTGTCCGCCCCGAGATTGGTAGGCCGAGTCATACCAAAGACTATAAAAATGGGACCTATTACCTCCCTGCTTGGCACTCCGCATTAAGGGTTGGAATTGGGTGTTGAATCACCAAATATGATTCCCGGGCGCAGGCACCGCTGCTGCTCACTGCTCCCCTCACCTCCCAGGGGGTGAGGGTGATGGGTCAAATGCAAAGGATAATCTCACCACACCTAGTGTGTGTGTGTGACAACCATTGGTACTTTAACTTTTAACTTTTACTTGTGTACTTGGAAGTCAGACTTTTGTATAAACAGGATTAATAGTGTAAAAGTTGCTTACAGTAAGTGTCGATGGTTAACGAGTATGACTGCGCAATTACGGTGCAAGGAGCATGACCATTGAACGCAGCATGAGTGTCACATGTTACCAACGGAAGGAGACAGTTTGACAGCCGTCCACCGACACGCCAGCCCCCTCTAAAAAAACACCCCCGGACGTGTCGCTGAAGACAGTTAGGAGCGACAATGGCGACTGATGACAACCAGGCAACTCTGGAGTCATGGCTGAGTGAGTATTGGCGGCAGCAATTTCAAAGTTATTTTTCCTTTATACTTAGCGTTTCAGTTTTGACGCAATGTCAGCGAACGCATCTCCAAATGTGCTTTTGTTGCGGTATTTAGCTTCGCGGCTCGTACGTCTTTCATATATAGGATTTTTTTGTTTGTTGACAATTTAATCCCAACTAAAACGTAAATTACTGGATTTGTTTCATCAATTTGAGCTTCACAACAAAAAATATTTGGCTAAACATGACACGTTTGTATACCAGGAAGTATGTCTCGCGCTCGCGAAAGATGACAGCAAAGTAAGTACCAAAATTATATAACTTTTTTATTTTTGAAGTATACCATATTTGTACATGGAATTATTGTACTGTGGATGATGGCAGGAAACTTAAAGTTTACAGCATAGTTGATTTAAAAGGGACATATTAATAGCCATTGGCTATATTTACATGTTAAATGTCCATTATTCCATCAAACTGATGTTAAAATTAAGCCAAGACCATTCAAAACCTAGTACACAGATTAACAATAATAAAACGTAAAATTCCAAAGTTTAGGTGCCAAATGTGCTCTTGTAGACATCACTGCCACACATTTACCTTCTACATGGCACGGCCCATCCCATCCATCCAATTGATTCCGCTTATCTGAGGTCGGGTCGCGGGTGCAGCAGCCTAAGCAGAGAAGCCCAGACGTCCCTCTCCCCAGCCACTTCGTCCAGCTCCTCCCGGGGGACCCCGAGGCGTTCCCAGGCCAGTCGGTAGACATAGTCTTCCCAACGTGTCCTGGGTCTTCCCCGTGGCCTCCTGCCGGTCGGACGTGCCCTAAACACTTCCCTGGGGAGGCGTTCGGGTGGCATCCTAACCAGATGCCTGAACCACCTCATCTGGCTCCTCTCCATGTGGAGGAGCAGCGGCTTTAGTTTGAGCTCCTCCCGGATGACAGAGCTTCTCACCCTATCTCTAAGGGAGAGCCACGCCACCCGGCGGAGGAAACTCATTTTGGCCGCTTGTACGCGTGATCTTGTCCTTTTGGTTATAACCCAAAGCTCATGACCATAGGTGAGGATGGGAACGTAGATCGACTGGTAAATTGAGAGCTTTGCCTTCCGGCTCAGCTCCTTCTTCACCACAACGGATCGATACAGCGTCCACATTACTGAAGACGCCGCACCGATCCACTCACTCATGAACAAGGCCACGCTGTCCCGTCCCAATAGTGGTTCTTTTGTCAAAACTTTGCATAGATTAAATTTTACAGACAGTTTTCAAGCCGATTTTTGACCGTCTCTTAATTCAGTATGCACTGTTTAGTGGTTGGTCTTATTTACGTGCCTCCACTTCGACTGGACGAAGGTCCTGGGTTCGATCCTGGGCTCGGAATCTTTCTGTGTGGAGTTTGCATGTTCTCCCCGTGACTGCGTGGGTTCCCTCTGGGTACTCCGGCTTCCTCCCACCTCCAAAGACATGCACCTGGGGATAGGTTGATTAACAACACTAAATGGGCCCTAGTGTGTGAATGTGAGTGTGAATGTTGTCTGTCTATCTGTGTTGGCCCTGTGATGAGGTGGCGACTTTGTCCAGGGTGTACCCCGCTTTCCGCCCGTGTGCAGCTGAGATAGGCTCCAGCACCCCCCGCAAATCCAAAAGGGACAAGCGGTAGAAAATGGATGGATGGATTACACGAATACATAAAACCATCAATAATATACATATTTCATAATATACATTTCAATACTTCCACTTTATACCAGTAGCCTATGATTACACTTCTGACTCTCAAGCCGCCTTGTTTTTTATTAAAATAATGTGTATCGTGTAACTACTCCATACATAATATGAAATACATACAGTCATGGTTCAGCATGTTAATCATGTTTGTCATATGAATCATTGTTTTGCCTAATTAACTGAGAACTGTTATTGTAATGCTTTGTAAACAACAGAAACAAATACTTTTGGAAACAAACAGTGGGCCTGGCCTATACAATGGATATTGTCATAAAACATAATTATGAAAAGTACATACTACTACATATTTCAGATGTCTTAACTATTAGTGATCTAGTTTGTTTAATTTTACAATTGCAGCATTTTCCAGAAGAAATAAGTGTGTAATTCTCAGACTCCATAGCAGAAATCTCACTGCTGTATGTGTTTTATAACTTTACCACTGTGCTCTTTTATTTTCACTTCCCTCATTGTTTTGTTTTTTTAACAATAATCAATTTTTAGTTTAGTTATTATTGCTACTTCCTCCCTGTGGTTGACACTTCCCCCCACCCCACATCTAATGTCTCAGATGGTGCCACAGACCAAAAGAACCAGGAAGACAGATGGGACTGCATCCAGGGCTTCTATCAGCTGGTCAACAAGGAGGCTGATGGGTGAGTGCGGAATTATATCATCTTTACATGCTTTAGGTTTATGGGCTTTAAGTCAACTCAAGTTTTTAGTGGAAGCGTGCTTGCGAACGTTGTTGCTTCACATCCATGTTGTGTTATTGCTGAACATCCTTTCAAACGTGTGGAGCATCCACTTCTATTATTCACTTTTGTTTTGGTTATATTAGTACAGTGGTACATCAACTTACGAACTCATTGCATTCCACGACCGAACTTGTAACTCAAAACATTCATATCTCAAAGCATTGAAATGAAAACAGCACAATTTCAACATATAACATGCCTTTCAAAATGAAAAACTAACTTTTAGACAATAAATATTGTTTGAAAAAACATTAAAATAGCATGTACTACAAACAACAGTAAGTTTATGAAATAATTAAAAACTAATTGTTCAATATTTACCTTGGGCACCAGACTAATTCGCGCCGCTTCTCTGTCCAGTGTTGCCAAGTCAGTTTATTATCCGCTTATTATAAGTGAGTTGTTTTCATAGAGTTGCTTGCTTGTTTCTCGCGTGACATCTAGCAACACTGTCTCCATCGTGTAACAACAGGAAATAGGACATTTATTTCCACACGTACGTATTTTTGTGACGAACCCGCTAAGTCAGAGTTGACAACAATCGATACGAATGTCTGTGTGCCAAAGGCCATACTCGACCGTCCAGTTTGTTGAGTCAAGACCAGACAAAACAAACTGAAACATGTCAAACACAGCATCTGCAGCTTCTCAATATTTTTATGGATAAATGTTTGTCGTGCAGCAGAGGCTACCTGCAGCTTGTATGATGTAGACTATTGCTACGGCGGGGCTTGACTCGCCAGAATAGCTGCTAACAGGTAGAAGATGTTTTTAATAGTTTGTTTCTCTGATTTGGTCGCCCGCTTCCTCTCCTTCGCACTAACTTTCTTATTTCCGATGGTTGTGGGCATAATGTCAATCTATGAGCTGTGCCCATCAACTGTTTAATCAAAACATATGTTTGTTTTTTGTGTAAACAAAGCAGGAACAACATGTAACAATATATTAACTCCTTATTGCAGTACAACCCTGTTACTAATATTACTTCAACTGACAGTGAAACTGCTCATAACTCATATTTTGCTTTCAACTTATTGCATTACAAAAAGCAGAGAGACAGCTCATATCTCAAATTACTCATTAGTTGAGGCACCACTTGAAGTTTAGCAAGGTTTCGCTCAAATTTTTTTCCAAGTTTTCAATCGTGCTTGAATTTGATCATGTAAAAATTTTTATAAGGTGTGCAAAAACCTTTCCCAACATGTCAAATTCTTCTTTTATATCTTAACTTGTGTCAGTCCACAGGTGGCGCTTAGTCTTCTTGTACATAAAATCCAGTCTCCCCAGGAAAAAGAAGCGTTGCAAGCTCTGACTGTAAGTAACTTCATATCCTCTCTGTCTGATGCACAGGTTCTTAGACTGTTGCCAAAATCTTGTTATATAATCTGAGTTTTAAGTTAATTCACATATTGTATGCACACAAGAGATCAACATTATTGGCTCCAGCTTCTCTGTGCCCCAGAAAAAGATGAGAATATAAAATGTACGGATCAACATGTATTATTAAAGGCCTACTGAAACCCACTACTACCGACCACGCAGTCTGATAGTTTATATATCAATGATGAAATCTTAACATTGCAACACATGCCAATACGGCCGGGTTAACTTATAAAGTGCAATTTTAAATTTCCCGGGAAACTTCCGGTTGAAAATGTCTCTGTATGATGACGTATGCGCGTGACGTCAATAGTTGAATCAGACATTTTGGTATAGGTCGGTCGCCAGCTTAAATCGTCTTTTTTCATCGCTAAATTCCACAGTATTCTGGACGTCTGTGTTGGTGAATCTTTTGCAATTTGTTCAATTAACAATGGAGACTGCAAAGAAGAAACCTGTAGGCGGGATCGTGTATTAGCGCGGCGGCTGCAGCAACACAACCAGGAGAACTTTGAGTTGGCTAGCAGACGCGCTACCGTGACTACAGCTTTGTCTTTCAAACATTTGATCGCTTGCCCGTACGTGCGTGCCGCTATGTGCATGTCAAGTACGTAACTTTGGGGAAATACATGTTTCTTGCCGACTCTGATGGCGGCCGGGGTGTCGTCGAAAGCTACAACGCCCGCCGCCGCACCGCTGTCCTCACCTGTCTGGGTTGACTTCCTCCTTCTCCGGGCCGCCGACCGCATCGATGATCGGGTGAAGCCCTTCGTCGCGCCGTCGATCGCTGGAACGCAGGGGAGCTCCGGTGTTGATGAGCAGATGAGAGCTGGCGTAGGTGGAGAGCTAATGTTTTTAGCATAGCTCTGTCGATGTCCCGTAGCCAAGATAGCTTCAATGGCGTCGTTAGCAACAGCATTATTAACCGTGTGGTTACAGGTCCAGAGTTTGGTAGTATTGTTGATCTTAATTCTGTCTATCCTTCCAGTCAGGGGTTTATTTCTTTTGTTTCTATCTGCATTTAAGCACGATGCTATCACGTTAGCTCCGAAGCTAAAGTGCTTCCCCGATGTATTGTCGTGGAGATAAAAGTCACTGTGAATGTCCATTTCGCGTTCTCGACTCTCATTTTCAAGAGGATATAGTATCCGAGGTGGTTTAAAATACAAATCCGTGATCCACAATAGAAAAAGGAGAGAGTGTGGAATCCAATGAGCCCTTGTACCTAAGTTACGGTCAGAGCGAAAAAAGATGTGTCCTGCACTGCACTCTTAATACTTCACTCTCACGTTCCTCATCCACGAATCTTTCATCCTGGCTCAAATTAATGGGGTAATCGTCGCTTTCTCAGTCCGAATCGCTCTCGCTGCTAGTGTAAACAATGGGGAAAAGGGAATAAGCGGTAGAAAATGGATGGATGGATGGATTTCAACTTATGACGTCACGCTACTTCCGGTACAGGTAAGGCTTTTTTTTATCAGCGACCAAAAGTTGCGAACTTTATCGTCGTTGTTCTATACTAAATCCTTTCAGCAAAAATATGGCAATATCGCGAAATTATCAATTATGACACATAGAATGGATCTGCTATCCCCGTTTAAATAAAAAAATTTCATTTCAGTAGGCCTTTAACTCATAGTAAAGTGTTAGGACACATTGTCTTTTGTTTTCTCACAGCGCGGGGCCGTAAATAATATCCGCAACTAACCTTCATCACATGCCGGCAAGAAATCACTGCATTTAAATGGAATCTATCTGGAGTCCACATTGTTGTCATTTGCGGGGTCGTCTGACATCTCATGTGATATCAAACCACACGTGCCTATGACTTGTCCCAGATTTTTGCCACGGAACATTCGCTTGCTACGCACCGCTTGTGGATGAACTGTGTGCTGAGAGCGCTTTGTTCCCAGGTTCTGGAGGCGTGCATGAGTAACTGCGGCAAAAGGTTCCACGGAGAAGCGGCAAAGTTTCGGTTCCTCAATGAACTCATCAAAGTCTTGACGCCAAAGGTAAGAATTAATGACAGTGCTCATTTTACAAAATGCACATTTTTTCAGCTCTAATTACTTGAGTGTAGTTTGAAAAAAAAAAAAGTCCTCATAAATGCATTCAGCCGCTGTCTTTGCTGCATTTTGGCCAATCAGAGGCCTAAAAAATGTTTATCAATACAGAGATATATTACGTGTACTGTACAATGGTGTGTGAAAATCGTTAAAGCTTTATTAACTCAGGAAATGTTTTTATGAATTTAAGTTGCACACATTTGTTAAAAAAAAATCCCACTCTTAAATTAATGTGAAAACAATCAAGATCCCTGATATTGAGTGATGATGCTTATGGTGATGCTGTAGTCTTCGGGCTGCTCCTTCTTTTGGCGTATTTGGCACAAACAGTTGACCAAATGAACAAAAGTTGTGTTTATGTTGCATCTCCTCTGTGCAGTACTTTGGCTCATGGACATCCCAGAAGGTTAAAGATCGACTGACTGAGGTTCTGTACGGCTGGACGCTCTGGCTGAAAGAGGAAACCAAGATTCAGGAAGCCTACTCCATGCTGAAGAAACAAGGTGCAACAGGATGTAAACTGTTTGAAACATCTCAGACACTTCACTATACTGTAAATTCTCCCAAGTCAATTAACTAGGTCTATTGTGTATGGTAAAAAAATATTGCCATTAACAGCTATGGCTGTAGGCAACCTCCTGATGTATTTTTACTTATTAACTCACCAGGTGGGCAGGAACTGTCATTGTCATCAATTGTCTGCATCCAGCAGCTTATTCTGCCTCGGTGTGTGCTTCAAAATGTTGATTGCGCTACTCAGCTGTTGATTTGAAACTTGTGTGTTTTACTTACCATGCATATACAGATGTGTTTGCATTTTCAATGTAATCTTCTTATTTAAGGCTTCATAAAGAAAGATCCAGAACGACCAGAAACTGTCATAATGGCTCCTCCACCGCAAAGAAGTACAGATTCTGTCTTTGACCAAGGAGAGAAAGCCACGGTGTGTATCTGAATGTGTGTGTGTGTGTGTGTGTGTGTGTGTGTGTGTGTCTTTAAGAAGAGGGTACCACCATCACAGCAGTAGACGTTGTACTTATTTCTGTTTTCTTTTGTAGATGTTAGCCAGGTTATTAAAAAGTGGACACCCTGAAGACCTGGAGACAGCCAACAGCCTCATAAAAAGCACAATGAAAGAGGTGAGGCCTGGTATGAAGAACACCATGCAGCACTCAGCTTATTCATGTTTAAATGTTGTGTGTGTGTGTGCGTGTGCGTGCGCGTTCGCTTCAGGAACAGGAGAAAGCTGAGAAAGTGTCCAAGCGGGAATCCATCCTGAAGGCAGTTGAAAGCAGTACTAAGCAGCTCAGAGAGATGTTGGACCAACATGCAGTCACTGGATCGTCCTTACAGCCTAGTGATGATTTAAAGGTTGTAACTTTTAGTGTTTTGTTTATTTTATTTACAAGAAAATGTGCATTTACATAAAAAAATATGGCTGCATCAGATTTAGGACCATGCTAATTTCCATATTTAGTCATTTTAAGGCACATTCAACATCCACAATTAAAATTACACTACAAGATTAAAAATACATAACAAGATTGAAATTACATGATAAAAATCTATTTAAGATACAAGTGCAGTATATACGAATATACAAAGTGCTAGTTACAAATTAGTATGCAATGTCGTAAAGTTACAGTATTTTAGCAGGATCATTTAAAGTGCAGAAGTATATAAAATGCAACAGTTTTTTTTTTTTTATCAAATTCAACCATAGAGTGTGGTAGCCATTAGATGGTACCCACAAAGGTATCATCCAATAGCTATATATCCCATAATATACATTAAATGATCCAGTACAAGAGCTATATAATGATTTCTGCTTTTACAAAGGTAATAATTATCATTGATGCTTTTTGTGCTGTGCATTGTGATCCTTTTGAAAGATTTTTTTTGATACACTTTTCTTAATGGATCTCATTAGATTGTGAAAGTGTACTTAATAAAGTGGCTGGTTAGGGTATGGTTGCATCCAAGAGGGTTCTTAAGTCAATTTTAAGTGTGACAGGGCGCTGCATGTCTCACTATATGGCAGTGGATTACTTCCAGCCAATCAACATACACTAAGAACTAGAAAGTCAATGATAATCTATTATTAAATCTAATGGAAAACATATTTATTCTAAATTGTCATTAGAACAAAAAAATTAATTAAAGTTACCTAAAAAAAGACTTAGATTGGTCAGATCGAGTCTAGCGGCTAGTGCCAAAACCCCAAATATTTATACTCCAAAACCAGGAAGGTGTGCCTGGGCAAGGATGGTTTCGCCCTATCGTAGTGAGGAAAAACAACTGTTTTAATGCAAACGAGCAATCCTACTGTCAAAGTAAACAACAGTCTTTGAAGTGTAATTTCCCCTTTTGACTTTTGCTAGAACTTTGCCTTAACACTACATACTTTCAATTCATGGGAACGTTTTACCGACAAAAACATGGTTGTGCCATGGAATTACCGTTATCATCAATTGTAGCAAACCTTTACATGGAGGACATAGAAAATGGAGCTTTGAGCTCTTTTAAGGGAACAGCGCCAAGTCATTGGTACAGATATGTGGATGACGCATGGGTAAAAATCAGAAACCAAGAAGTGCAAACCTTCGCCGAGCACATTAACTCAGTGGACAAAAACATCAAGTTCACACGTGAAGATGTCAAAGACAGTAAGTTGCCTTTTTTGGACTGTGATGTCCATATTTGAGAAATCAGGGGCCTCCATGTCGGGGTTAACCAAAAACCCACACATACCGATCAATACCGGTACGTACTTTTTGACTCACACCACCCACTGGAACCCAAAATGGGCGTTATCAAAACCCTACAACACATAGCTGATAATGTTCATACCAGCCCACAGGCCAAAGAGAAAGAGCATAGGCATTTAAGGGAAGCCCTCAAAACCTGGGTTACCCCAACTGGTCTTTTGTGAAAAGTGCATCTAGTTCCAGAAATAACAAGAACAGAGTGGATGAGGAGGAAAAAATATTGTCATTCCAAGTATCCATTTATCTTGATACATTCCATGTATCAGGTCTATCTGAGAAAATCAGAAGAATTTTTAACCAACATAACACTTCAAGATTCAAGATGATTTATTGTCAATTGTTAACATGCACAAGACTCATAAGAACTGAAAAGTATATTTTCGGCACAGTCCCACTAAGAGCAGACATACGTTACAGGGAGACAAGACAAGACCGCCGACGGAGCAGCCATTTTTACGGCGCTCCTTAAAAAAAGGTGAGAAAAAGGTGATATTGGGAAAGGGGGGAGAGTAAAAAAATATCAGTCAAAGGCTGGATCCGCAAGAGGGGGTCCAGACTGAGTCCAAGGGAAAAAAGCTCATTTGCAATGCAAACATAAACACGTTGCATTTAGTCGCAACAGAGGGAGGGGGAGTTGGAGCAAACAAGCGGTGGTGAAGGCGGTGGTTGGGGAAGGGGCGGGTAAAAGTTCAGACAGACAAAACGAAGAGAGCAAGCTGGGAAGGAGGGAGCGGAGAAAAATGCGACTGCCCTCACCAGAGGCAAGACAGAAACCTGGCAATACCCTGAGAGAGAGACTGGCTCATCCTAAAGAATGGACACCCCACACCCACAAAAACAATTTTGTGTCTGCTATCCAGTGTAATGATGATTACACTGGTATGAATTACAATATATGAATCCACTGATTCATATATTGGGGAAACAAAACAACCAAACAGAACTCCTTTGAGAACAAAAATGTACAGATTCTGGACAGGTAGGACGGATGGTACGAAAGAATAGTGAGGGCAGCCATCTGTGTCAAGGTTGAAAAAACATACATAAACACAGGAGGTGGTCTGCGACGCCACCTGTCTCCAACATACAACACCGTCCTTTCAACCATTTCTAAAAGACTCTGCAATATAGCCTCCAACAAATAACATGAGTTAAAAACATTTTGGTCACGGAAAGTGACCAGAATGCCATTTGTTTACAACTGAATGGAATGCTTACGTGGGGGATTTAGACTATTTTGGACTGGTAGTAGTTAATCAACAGCGATCATTCTGCCACATAATACCTCAATGCTAACGAGGGGAAATTACACTTCAAAGGCTGTCGTCGGCTTTGACGGTTAGGATTGCTCTTTTTGCATCAAAGCAGTTGTTTTTCTCACTGCGATAGGACAACACCATCCTTGTCCAGGCACACCCTCTTGGTTTTGGAGTATAAATATTTGGGGTTTTGGCACCAGCTGCTAGACTACATTTGACCAATCTAAGTTTATGAGCACGAACTGATGAAGGTTTCCAAGACAAACCAAACACTCGAGTTGCAATCGATTGAATACTCTGAGATGACAATGACCTGAATGACACAATTCTAGCAGTAATAATACTATAATATTTTTCTGATGTTTCCTGTGAAATTCCGTATTTTGACATGTGCAGTCTTAAAAGTTATAGTAGTTGGCCATTGATCACAAACATTTGTCATTTAATCAACAGAATACCAACTGCTGCTACATACATCAGACAATTCCATAATTCCCCATAACACCTGGACTAAACTTTTCTATTATAGGTCTTGTACGATAGCTGTGAGCGACTCAGGCCAAAGCTTTTTCGCCTGGCAAGCGACACGGTGGATGACGACGACGCTCTGACACAAATCCTGTCCGCCAACGACGATCTCACACTTGTCGTCAGTGCCTACAAAGAGCAATTGGGAAAAGGGCAGTGTAATGGAAGGAGCAAAAGTGAAGAAGCAGCGACGAATAAAAGTGAGACCACTGAACGTCCACATAGTGAATTGGCGATCTTATGTTATGTATCGTGCATTATTGTTAATGTACTGTATATGACTGAGTGCTGCTCTTGTAGCTCCTACAAGTCCCAGAGAGATTAAGAGCTACCACCTCATCGACCTCTCGGCTTTCGACTCGCCGCAGACGGACAGAAAAGCTGACTCGCCTTCTTTGTCGGAGTCTTCCTCACCCGTCTTCTTCGCTCATCTGGAAAGCACTTGCAACTCTGTGACTGAGCAGAGCGCTCCGGAATCAGGCAGTACTACACCTTCTCATTTTGAATAATTTCTCATCAAGGATGCATGAAGAAGATGTGGTCAGATGTCATTTCAATTCTTTTTTTTTTAACTTTGAGTTATTTTTCTATATTATAGAAAATACATATTGTAATATCATTGTTTTATTAGTGCATTATTTAACCATATCCACCTCAATGTATGAGCTAGCTGGGGTCAAGGGTCCTACCAGAGCGCTATTTTTAACTTGTAATGTTTAAGGCTCTGTCAAAGCAAGAACCCTGCAAATTGTGCATAATTTGTAGTCTGAGATGCATGAGAAAAAATGGCATCAAGGGTCTCATAAGTGCATTATTTCTTTTTTTTAAACTTTCAGACAGAGATTTTGTTCTGTTACAGCCTTATAGCAAGAACCTTACTGGTTTGGAATGATATCCAATTCAAACCATCTTTGGTGAAAATATCAATGCATTTATCTGCCTTTGAACATTTGGGGATTTCCATCCATCCATTTTCTACCGCTTGTCCCGTTCGGTGTCGCGGGGGGTGCTGGAGCCTATCTCCGCTGCTTCGGGCGGAAGGCGGTGTACACCCTGGACAAGTCGACACCTCATCGCAGGGCCAACACAGACAGACAGACAACATTCACACTCACATTCACACACTAGGGCCAATTTAGAGTTGCCAATCAACCTATCATTTGGGGATTTGTGTGTATTAAAACAAGAGCCCCATGCATTTTTAAAGTTCACCTTACGCTGATGAATGTACAATGGTACCTCAATTTACGAGCTTAATTGGTTCTGTAATGGAGCTCTTAACTCAAAACACTTGTATCCTAAACCAACATTAAAATCTCCATCTCCAAGGTCAGCACAATTAAAAAATGTAACATGCCTTTTTTTTTAAAACTTTTGGATAAGAAATAATGTATAAAAACAATGCAATAAAAATAGTGTAGACAACTACAGTAGTTTTATGAAGTAATGTAATGATAGTGTACAGCATTTACCTTGAAGAATAGACTTCCACAGCATCTCCTTCCAGCTGATTCTCTGTCAAATACACCATCAGCAGCTTTCCCAGATTTTCATGAACACTTGTCTGCCATTTAAATATTATTTTAACATTCTTGGCTGGCCTTATCAACTAATTCTGCTTCAGGATGGTGCAGACTAGCAGTGATTCACTCGAATTGTTTCTCCAAGTTACCAACACGCTTGGTCATGTTTTTGATGATTTTGTTCTTTAATTGATATCATCCGCTTCTTCTCAGCATTGTCCATCACACTCACTTTATGTTTGGAACAACAAAGTTATGCTATGCTATAACCTAATGCTCGCGAGTAAGACCGGATGTTTTGGGCGTATCTTACGGGCTTCACTGTGACATTTGCTAAAACTTAAAGCATAATAATTAGCCTAGAGGCAGCTCTTATCTCAAAACACTCTTAAGTTTAGGTACCACTATGATTGATTGTGTAATGTCGTGTTTTCCTTTGATTCCAGAATTGCTTCTTCTCTCTCCAAAATCATATTTTGACGACCTGGTGCAGGTAAGAATTTTTATGTGGTTTATATTAGAAACATTTCATAAAATAAAAAGTCAATATCAATTTTTGTGCCCAGTTGAACGGAGGAGTCGATGGAGAGAGTACAGAGCAGAGTGTGGAGAGTGGCCCCTCGCTGATAGCCCGTGGTTGTGGGGGTAGCAGTTGTTCATCAAATGGGACAGACATTCGGTGATCACAGCAAACCAACCCAAAAAAATGTGTCTTTTGTGTACTTAGCTGGTCTAATGTCCCTTTTTGGCCTCCTGTCAGGTCACACAATCTGACATTTACAAGCTTGGGATCATCTTCCAGTCACTGTCAACCTCCGGGACATTCAGAGGAAAGCATTTGTCCGCAGAATGTGCTTGAAAACGTCTTAGTTCCAATGGAGAGCATCAAGTCAAGTATGTGTGCATACGAGTGTGTTCTCTCTCCTGAATGGTCGCCAACATGTTGTCTTCTTCCTCCCAAGGTCAGTTGGAACCCATCACCATATACGACCAAGGTGGGGTCCACGTCTCGCTCCATTTTGCGAGAGACTCACCGCGCGGTCATCCCAGTGTTGCTGTGGTCGTCCTCTCCACTGTGAACACGTCCTCCCTGGAGGTGAAAGATTTTTTGTTTCAAGCTGCTGTGCCAAAGGTAAAAACAAACACTCACACAGTGTATGCAGTGTAAGGAGAGAAGGGTCTGTCTTAGCGTCATTTTTTGTCCTTCAGACCATGTCAGTGAAACTTCAAACTGCATCAACAACATACATGCCTTCGTACAGCCCCCTCTCGCCCCCACCTGCCATTGCACAGGTGCTCCTGTTAGCTAATCCACAGACGGTGAGTTTAAGTTTTTTTTTTAGTTATCTGATCGGTCATCTTTGTAATTTTCTTGTGTTGTGTGGACACTAGGAAGAATAGTGATGCATGGTGTAGTTAATGGGCATTAATATGTACTGATCAAATATAAAACAGGACTATTTTATGTCTTTGATTTTGTCTTAGAAATATTTGCCTAAAAACAGGTTTTGAAAGAGATTAATCAATTAATCTTCAAAGTCGAACAAAATATGATCAGAGATGCTGATTAACTTTTTTTTAGTTCTAATAAAACATGTTCGTATAGCAAATCATGTTAAGTGAACGTATTTATTTCAAGTTCAAACTGTCATCGTCATTAAAATTTAGTTTACTTTACCGGAAATGTTTTAATATGTCTTACCTTTCCGTCATTTATGTTAAAATCAAGTAAAACTATTACCCTTTTATGACTGGGAATAATTTCAGGGATAATTTCCCTTAGTGGCATAACTGGTATTTACTGTGAGCGTAATGTGTATAATAAGTGTATTTATGTTAGAATCTACTTGGTAAACAACATTTGTATACAGTATGCAACTTTATTGATCATATTGTACTGAGCAAGCAGCCCCTTTCTAATATGGCAGAACATTTTATTTTCTGTCCAATGGTTATCGTCACACTGTCCCTCTTCTTTGGCTACAGTGTAAATGAACGATACCTTTTTGATGGACCTTTTGTTGATTCATTTCAATATTATATCTTTGCTTCTCTTCAGCGTAAAGTTCGCCTTCGCTACAAACTCACACTGACACATGGACGCCAACAGTTGAACAAGACCGGAGAGATACAAAACTTCCCTGACTGGACGGCTATGATTGGCTGAAGAAAACACTCCTATACACACACACAGACACACACACATTCCTCTACATAGACACTCATGGACATTATTTTCTGTGGATAAAAATCTTTTGGCTTTGTCCCTTATTGGGCTTGTGTTGTTGTTTTCAAGTTATTGTGTTTTCACTGGCCAAGGAAAAGTATTTAATTTAATGCATTTCTGACATTCCATATTTTCTAACATGTCCCAAGGAGAATGTTTTTTTTATTAATACATAACTAAATAATTGTCGTTGGTGGTATTTTAATGCATCATGATTCAAATTTGTCAATTTTATATTTTTTTGCCGGATGATACCTTAATTAAATCTGAAGGCTGACCTGCCACAGTCAATCTGAATTAAAAAAAACCAAATGTGTTTCTTATTTGAAACGGTATGTGTCCATATGTTAACTAACAACTGTTTATAGCACTAGATAATTGTATTTGTTGGGGACGGGAGCATTCTCAGTCAATTAAGTTAAAAATAAAAAGTAAACAACTTTCATTATTTATGTCAACCAGTTTCGCACGTTCACATTTTATTGTGTGAACTTTTTTTGGTGGTTTTTTTTTTTTTTTCCAAACAAAATACAGTTGGAACTAGATGACAATAAAATAAAATCAAAGCAGTGGCTGGAAAGTGAATTACACTCAATAACCTTCAAGTTACAATTTGCAGATTGACTGATAGAAACAAAGAAAACCATCATGATTGATCATATTTATTATGACATCAGAGAAGATTAAAATACATGTTTGTTATGTACATATATGTAACAGTGGGTGATAAAGTGCCAAACCTGCCCTTTTTAAGTTTTTTTTTTAATTTTTTTTTTTACAAAAAACAGTTGATTTGTGGAAGACCATCACACCTTTAGCCTTGACCCACAATGCATTGTTTCCCTTGTTGCTGCTCGTGGCTCACTTTGGCACTGTTTGCCCTGTCACTCGACTTGGGGGTGAGTACAGGGGGTTGTCTACTTGCCTGCAAATTATTATTATTTTTGTACACTTTTCCTCTTTACAGTACTGCTTGACTTTCAAGTGTAAAAATAAGACGACAGATTTCACTGGTGTTTTTTTGCTTTTTCTTTCAGGACAAACAGAACAAGTTTTGTGGTGTGGACTGGATGTCTCGTGTGGAATCTTCCTCATAGGACGACACAGAAGACAATGGGAAATAACGTCAGTGAGCTCGGGAGAACAGGCACAAACTTATTTGCATGTTATTTTGTCACCCTGTGAAAAGGTCAATATAACGTGTTGAACCCTTTTCCTGCCTCTGCCTGCTGAGGTTCCGCCCGAGCGTCCGCTCCACTGCAGTCTGTCTGAGGCGAGCGCAAACGTCACTTTCCCCTCTCACCACGCATGGTCACAGGTGGGTGGAGCATGTGATTGACAGGCCGACTGTCCTAGTGCATCTTGACATCTTCTCTTTTCGCCCTCGTAGGCTTGGATGTCACTAACTCTCTTCTGCTTCGTTTCCTTCCCCATCCTCTTCATCTTCTTCCAACTCTTTCTCCTCAACTTCCTCTCCTTCCACTTGCTTCTCAGTCTCTGCCTCCTCTCCCTCCTCAACCTCATCTACCTTCATATCTTCTTCCACATTCTCGTCTTCCTCCTCCTCATTGTTTCCCTCAACCTCATCTACCTTCATCTCTTCTTCATCTTCCTCCTCCACGTTCCCATCTGCCTCATCATCATTCCCTTCTTCTTCAGGCTCTTTCACGTTCCCCTCTGCCTGCTCTTCATCCTCCACATTCCCTTCTGTCTCATACTCATTCAGATCCTC